>NC_043993.1:7700966-7903466 GCF_902150065.1 Myripristis murdjan | reverse complement strand
ACCGAGGGTAAACTGCCCTCTTAGTTTTAAATATATTTGCGTCGGAAAATGTCGTTCTCAGCCTGCGGCCCGATGGGGGATATATTTACTGGTGGACCTGAGACCTCTTCTCCCACGGGTGCCACCTGCACCTTGGCCCATATGTGCGCCAGAGCACGTTCCAAGGCCATAAAGGTGCCCTGGCCCCAGAGATATGAATGTTTTGTGTGTGTGTGCGCATGTGTGTGTGTGTGTGTGTCTGGCTGTCTGCCCTCAATCCTAGTGCAAGCAGGCAGAAGCGTGGGTTTCTATTAACTCAGTGGCCAGCTGTGCTGTTCATACCTCTGGCACAAGCTTCCCATTCATCAGGCATCAGGCAAGTGGACAGGAGAGGGGAGGAGAGGAGGACATGAGGGGAAAGGAGGAATTCAGAATTTCAGTCATAAGGGTTTTGGGATGAGAGGAGAAAATGAGCAGATGAGACGTGAGGAGAGGACTTCGGTGGAGAGGAAAGATGAGAGAGTGCAATAGAAAATGAGAAAGTAGAGGTGGGGCAGTGCATGAGCCATACAAGAAGAGGAAGAGTGCATTGAGTATTGGTAAATTATAAAATTTTTAATGGATTCCCATGGGTTATGGAATTCCTGGAATGTCAAGGAATTTTAAAAAGGCTGTTCCAGACAGGGAAAGTTGAGAATTTAATAAATTCTTAATTTTAAAAATCAGTAATAAGTTATTCACCAGTGTAGTATAATATTTATTTTCTACTGCAGTCGTGTTATTTTCACTTCCTTCACAGATCAAAACAGAATAATACACTTAAATAAGATCTCTGAGTTGATGTGTCCTTCAAATTATGGTTATGGAAAAAAATATGTTAAATTTATATTGGTCTTGACATACAGTGGTGACTATATGAATATCAGGCCTGGGATGATGAGAGGAGACAGTTTTTGTAAAGGGGAGCTGAGCCAACAGACAAATTAAGAGGAACCAAAGGAAAGGACTGATGACAGAGAGGTTATAATTGGAGACATGTTAATATAGCGATAACAGTGGATTGATGATACTGGTCAATACATTCTGATCCTTGGCTAAGAAATAATCATTTTAATGATTGTGCTTGGTCCACCTGCCTTCAGTGACAGGGCTTCTTATGAACAATACCAGATGTTTTGAATCAGGCTGGCTTGGGAAGGTGACGTTGACTAATTTGTTCTAGACACAAAGACACCTCAGTTTAGACATCATTTTTGAATTGGCTGACACATTGTTTGCACACATTATTAGTCATAAGAACCGACATTGCTTTTGGATGCTTTCATGACTGCTGTATTTGGTGCAGTTAAGTCTTAGCCTTGAGCGTTTGTCCACCATTGTTTGGTCTGTCAGCTGGCAGACGGACCTTAAATTAACTAACAAAGAGACATATACCTTTTTTTAATAGAAAAAACAAAACAACAAAATAATGGAGAGAACGTTTAGCGTATCACATGGAACCACAGTACTGACAAATAAAAATTAAATTCATAAACAGAAGATATGAAGTGCTTTACTCAGCAGCAGAGGACAGTGATACAAAAAACATCTCAAGAACATGAGAACAAAATAAACAGATAATGGGATAATAAAAAAAGATATGATAACAATCAGTCTAACCACAAAATAAATAAATAAATAAATAAATGAATTAATAGATACATGAAAACATGCTCATAAGTGTTTTTTTAATAGTAGAAATTTACAAGAAAACACTGCACTGCAGATGTTAGTCTGATCTCCTCAGACAGGTTGGTCCACAGTGCTAGTGCCCCACGTGAGAATGCCAGATCACCTTTCATTCTCAATGCGGATATTTGGAACAACCCAACACCCCTGCCAGAGAATCCCAGCCTGCGATTTGACTCGTAGGGGATTAAAACTACAGAGATGACTCTTGGTGTTGTTCCAGCATGAGCCTCGAAGGTGATCAATAAAGTCTCTGTTGTGCATCCCCATTGCCCTGCACGGCACAGACGGCACCCGTCCACCCATCTATCTACGCAAAGCTCTGTCACAGCTCAGCGCTGCCCGCTCCAAAATACCGCAGAGGGCAGCAGGTTGGCTGACCCTGTGAGGAAAGCCTAAAAAGCCTCTCCTGTTTCCCTAGCTGCAGCGCGTGACCAGCAACAGCATACTGTACATAACGCTGAGAGCTCCTGGCTCATCCCTGGGCTAGGCATGACCCAGCCAGAGGTCTGGGTGCCCCCCACGCCCATCTAGTACCCACTGCCCCTGCCCCAGCTGCCTGCTAGGGGGGCTTCTGTTCTTACCTGGACCATGCAGCTCCATACATTAGCTTGCACTTGTGTGTGTGTGTGTGTGTGTGTGTGTGTGTTTGAAAATCACACCTAATTTGTATTGGCAGGGGTATAAAGTGGCAGCTGAAAGGAAGGGATTGGTTCAGAAGCTGCATGCAAGTAAAGTGATGTTGATTATCTTTTACTGGGTATTTAACCCTTATATGGTCAGGAAAAGCAATGCATAGCTTATCTTATAACTAGACCAGAGATACTGACTAATTGAAAAAAACTTTTTTGTATGCTTTAAAATGCATCATCGTTTTTGTTTTATGCTGAGTTCACATTGCATTTTCAGGATTGTTGGAAAACAGACCTTACTCTTGAGTATAGCTAAAAGCATGTGCTGCATGCTACTGAGTATGCAATAAATATACTTAAATTTAATCCCTTTTATTTAATAATTCAGCATGAGATTTGACTTCTGGACTTGGTTCACTTTTATTTGACTGATAGTAAACTTCTATGTGTTGTGACATACAGGAGCATGATCATAATGTTGAAATAGTAGGAATTTACTATGTGGACATATTAAGTAATAGTTGGAATGAACTTGCAGTTGCACTCTTCGGCAAATTTTATCATTTCAGAAGCTTCCTTTATCGATAATGTTGTACAACATTTCATGTTGCTGAACTAAATTGTACATCACATGAGGTTTTTGTTATAGTTTTGCTTTTTCATTGATGGTAAAAGGTTCCTTATTGTGGAGTGGTGTCCTTCCTCCTACTTTCAAAGTGTGTGTGTCATGTGGGACTTTCATCAATCTTAGGCTGTCAGGTCTCACTGTGGGAAGATCACATGGCTGAATTCTCGGTCACAATCAACCGTAAAACTGCTGGTCAGACCAGGAAAGTGTGTGCGTGTGTGCATGTGTGTGTGCTTCCTTAACTTTCAGTCTTTATTACTTGTGCATATTTAAAGCCTGTCAGTGTCACAGATGCATGTTTGTATTGTAGGTTTGTGTTGCAAGTCTGTCATGTGTGTGTGTTTTCGCGCTCACCACAGGCCAGCCAGAGGTCTGTTAAGACAGCGACTGTCATCAGGTTCCTGTCAGGGCTATTTTAAGTGGCTTCTTAGAACCTCAGGGTCATGGTAAAGATATAGTTTTGCGTAAAAGCCACACACAGTCTCTCTCTCTCTCTCTCTCACTCTCTCTCTCACACACACACACACACACACACTGCAACGTTATGGTGAGTGATAGCATGTCGGCTTAACATCTAGTTAGGCTTACAGCACGTGTTGTTCTACTTCATGTGAGTACATGAAGTGAAATGCTGTCCATGTTGCACACAGTGCAGCATATTGACACCATTTAGGCTGTTTATTAGGCAATGTAATTGTTATAGTAAATGAAATATAATTGTATTAATACAGGGCAAACTGTAAAAATGAAGAGACCTCACAAAACAAATTAAAGGTCCAGTCTGTACACTGTCCCAGAATTACTTTAGTTGTTTACTCGTTTAATTGTGTATTTTTCTTTAAAAATACATGATTTAAAAATTTCCCTTTGTTAACAGTTTCCAGTTTAACAAAGACACACAAAGACAAATGACACAAGGACAACAGGACGGCACATGCAGTGCAAAAGGACAGCAAGACAAATACTGACAAAAGACTGTGTGACTCAACATGTGATGCTGTACGCTTATAGACATTCATTTACATATTTCTCATTCATACATACTCTGTGTACACATTCATTCAACATGCACTGAAGATTCCTGCTCCCCTCATGTGTGTCACTGGGGTCGTTTCACTTGCCCTCTGAAAGAAATCCTGGAGTTAGTCCATTTTGGCTCTTAACACCACAAGTCTAATTTAGCTAGCACAGACAATCCCCAACTAAACTTAAACCAGATCTCCACTGTTAAGCTGCCATGCCCGGAGTGGAATGAAAACATCTCTGTAGCTGAAATGGATTGTAGCATGGCGCAGACATTTTGTTTAATTGTTATTTTCTAAATGTCCAGATTGGGGACCATGAATAGGCCTCAGGAAGGTTAAAGTTTGGCCATTTTATTACACTGGGGAATAAGCAAAAGTTATCTACAATTCTTTTATGCGACCCCCTTCCCATGGCTCTGCAGGCAATTTAGAGTCCAGGGCTTTTTTAAAAATGATTTTTTTAAAAATGATTTTAAAAATGATGTTTTATTTTGATAGATGAGCTAGCACATTAAACCATAAAATCTGTTTGGAGCCATGAGAAAATAAATCTATGGAAAATATGGTTCTTCTGAATCAGAACAAGTGAAAAAGGCAGTGAGCAAACTAGCAGATATGAACCCAAAATTGGCAAAAAATAAATAAGTAAATAAAAAAATAAAAAGTTACAAGAAAATTGCTGAAAAGTGGTTTAAAAAAATCAATAAATTAATAAAACATTACCACAAAATTTCCCCCAAAATTAAAAATGAAAAAAGGTGAAAAAAAAGGTGAATTTTGTTAAGATGGTGAAATAACACATTTCAAAATAAAAGTCTGCCCAAAGCCTCCTGGTTTCAAAAGGTTAACCTTTTGTACTACAAGTTCAGGGCTGTTAGGCCCAAACTGTGAGGCCCATTGGCCTAACCATCCTCACATGTAGAGGATGATTTGAAAGTGAACTGACCACATAGTGAACTGACCTCTCGACTGGTTTTATGAACTGTAATAGCTTCCACTTATTCTTACTCAGCGCTTTTGATGCATTCATGTGATTCTTTGCGACACACAGTCATACACGCATTACTTTCTATCGCTCCCTTCCTATCATGTGTTGCTGATTCAAAAGAAGTTTTGACACAGGCAGAGTCATTGACTGACGCATAAACGCACACAGTCTAAATTCCAAACAACCAGTTGGGACATGTGAAGAAAGCTTTACGAGAAAGAAGAGCAGTCGGCAAAAAAAAAAAAAAAACGCACACACACAAAAAACCCATGACTTCTTTGCTCATGATGCCAAAAGTTGTTTGCCTAGGCATGGACAAACTTTCCATGGAAATATAGCCATAAATATTATCTTTTGACTTAACATAGATTGTACATGAATTTTTATATAAAGTGACTTTGACCTGTGGTTTGGTGATGTGGACAAAATCAAATATTACGCTGTTTTTAGCAAATTCCCTGATAGTGATATAGTGACGACATTATACGGATAACTGTTGTTGCTTTCATTACATATATACATGCAAGATTTTTGTTAAGCAGTCATTAGTAATGTGGATATGATGACCCAGCAGATAGAGGCAAATAACAGAACAGCTTGAATAGCCAAAGAAGTTCAGAGATGTGTGCCCCTTTACTATAATGTAGCCTTTAAAACCAGGAAAATGCAACACTCATGCCATGTCTTGACATTATGGTATTGTTATAATATCGGTATATGGCCCGGCCCTATGTTGACCCGTTCTCTCTAACTGTAGACTGAATGTAAATATATTAAATGTTAGCAA
The DNA here is from genome assembly GCF_902150065.1 of Myripristis murdjan. Taxonomy (NCBI): domain Eukaryota; kingdom Metazoa; phylum Chordata; class Actinopteri; order Holocentriformes; family Holocentridae; genus Myripristis; species Myripristis murdjan. The sequence continues at coordinate 7,897,699 of NC_043993.1, read as the reverse complement.
GGATCCTCAGTCAGCCAGTCCTTTGTTGAACATGTCTGTAAATTCATCGGCCTCCGTGCATTGCAGCATCCTCTCCCAGTCAGAATCATGTGAGTTCAGGAATGCAGAAGTCCTTACCTGTATTCTCCGCAGCACAATTGACACCCAGACCTGACAGGCATGCTGGTAGTCAGGTGCTTTCAGGTCATCGGGGCCAACTTTCAGGGAGTTGCTGTTTACTATAACTCAGTCATAGGAAGGCTATTGTTGGTTCAGGGAAGTATAGCATTTGGGCAAGTCTTTGTGTGTATTTGTGCGTCTGTGCACACGCGTCTGCGTCAGAGCAGGAAGCTCACCCGTTACCACCTTAAGACTGGATCTTTTGCCAGGTTCACTTTTTCACCAGCTCAAATGAACTGCCAAATGGTTGTTGGTCACCTGCTGCAGTGGCTAGAGGACAGTCCTTCCAGCCACAGCCAAAGCCAAAGCTTTCCGGCATTAGCGTTGTGTGTCATGACTTCTTGCCTTGTAGCCATGTGAACAAGGTGTGGTGAACAGCAGGTGTTGTGTTTCACCCAGTAGAAAGTCTGACTTAGCCTCTCTGGCTGCCAGGATGTGTTGTGTTGGTAATGGGATAATTTTCAGCCCATAAAGCATTATTCAGCAAACACCTTGTGACTGTTTTCTTTGTGTTAGCTGCTCAGGTCAGAGCACTTCAATAGGAGCTGGGCTGCTCGAGTCTGTGGGTTCGTCTGTGCACAGTATGTACAGGATTAGCCCTGGAGAGACGCTAGATTTGATTGAGATTGGACATATAAGCATGTGTGATTTACTGTTCTTTGGTGCCACTCCAGTAATGCATTTCATACACTTTTATCAACTTGGGCAAGGGAGCATCACAGCGCTGAAAGAACTGCAGCCCTGAATTAAAAGCACCACAGGGATTTATAGATGTGTATTAAAGCTGTGATACTCCAATACACCAGGCAATTTGTGAGGCAGCCGGAACGGAATTGAGATGCGCAAGTTGAACACGTTATTCACTTTTCCATACAGATGAGCTGGCTTGGCTGGACTCTCTTTGACTCGGCATGGCCAATCAAAAATTTCACTACTACTTTGATGCTGTTGCTAAAGAATGAATTATTGCATTTTAGAAATGTGTACTGAAAGCTCCTTATTTGGTTTCAGCATCACGTCCAAAGAGTGTATACATGCAGATAGTTTGTGGATTGCAGTATTGTGGGAAAAAGGAAAGGATTTGAATAGAGAGAGCTGCATTCTTGGTCACGTCGGTACAAAATTTAGTGATATATGACAGCTGAGAAAATTTCCTCAGTCAAATGTGGCAGCAAAAAAATCATAAATCAAAACATCTCAGTTGTCATTGGTCTCTGACATTTTCTGATTTTTGGTTACTATTTTTTTTTTTTTTATCTTTTACTATTGTTATCAGAGTCAAAATTCTGATAGTGTGATTTTATGCTGCATGCTGTCTACTGCAGAAACGCAATGCAAAAAAACAATCTTCCTTTTTTTTTTTTTGTCAAAAAAAAAAAAAAAAGGGGGGGGGGTGTTTTGGTGTGGCTAGAAGACTAGCTGCTGGACCAAACACAAACCAAACTCTAACACAGCTTGGAATGAGGGGATATTTATGTAACTGTCTCTCTGTGAGACACACACACACACACACACACACACACACATATTAAAGTAGTGTTCGTCCTTGCTGATGACCCACTGCTCCAAACGGACACACCCAGGCATGAACCAACACATGCACACACACACAAACACACACACACACACAGACACGCACACACACACGTACATGCTGCTGTGGCAGGGCTGGTTGAGGTCAGTAAGAAGTCTGATGTCAGACTGACTGCAGGCAGGGAAACCTGATTGCTCTGTTGTGACCTTTCTGAGCGTTCACCTCGGCCAGGAGCAGCTAGGGTTGCTCTTTTTGCTGCCACAGACACATCACTGTGATGGAAGTCACTTTTTTCATTGTTTCTTCACAAATTGGCAGTTATGAATACGAAATTTATTTTTTTTGCAAAGAAAACTAATGTTTTACATAGAAGAGTTGCATTCCAAAGGGAGATAGCCTCTTTTTGAAGAGGCTGATTGACTTTGGCAAATTATTAGCATGAGCAAAAAAACAAAACAACAACAACAACAACAAAAAAAAACCATCAGATTTTGCTGTTAAAGGGTTGTGAAATAAGTTTGTGAAATATTGAAGTTTTAGGTTGCAGAATATTTCTGTAATGGATGTTTAGCATTGTAAATGTTTTATTCCTATGCAGTATTTCTTCGCCATGATTCCCAGCTTGTTTGTCCTCATTTCACCCTTGCCAAACTTTTATTTTCATAGCACTTGCATGATTATTCTGTTGTCACAAGAATGCTGTCAGGGCACTGCTATGGGTAGATGCAATTTTTGTGATTAAGGTGTGTATGCTTGTTCCGTTGTTACATGCTCCTGTGGAAAAAGTGCACCAACTAGGGTCAATTCCAGAAACTAAAATGTCATGTAATCAGACTTAAATAGGCTTGAGCTGCAGTCGATAACTCATTAGGGCTGCATCTTGAAATATTGGTGTCAAAGAAAGTTGACAAGTGTGCACTTACAGTGGAATCCAGAAGTGTCTTCTCGTCCAAGGTGATTTCTGATTGAGGAAATGAATGCATCTTGGGTCAGTTATATTTAGATAAGCAAGTGATGTGTATAGATGCTGCAGAGAAACCACTAACATACACTATAGGTGTCATCTCATTGTAAAAAGGATAACGAAGAGAAGATTGTACAAGAGCTGGAATGAAAATTGTATCAGGTTTTACACCCAGTCCCTCTTATTAGTAACACTGCATGTAGTGTGAAAATGAGAGAAAATGCCTCCTTTGTGTCAGCACAAGTTACACATGTATTCCTTTGGCAATATTTTGGATAGAATAATTTTGGTAGCAGTTTGTAGTTTCCCATAATCATGTTAACTGCATGAATTTACACCTGGTGGATTCAAGTGATGTGAACCTTAAAACAGTAGCACTATTGATTCTTTTTACTACCAAGACCAAGATAGAGTTGTCTCTTTCGTACTGAAAAGAAAAATATGCACAATCCATTGATCAGTAAATAAATGAAAAATTGAAGAGGAATTGTTGGGAATCATTCACTGGTAAGGATCTTTTTTGTAACCTTTATGTTCCCTGCTCGGGGAATTTTCTGTAAATGAAAGTGATGCCTCTAGGAGTATTTCTCCACATTTATGCATGTTATGTGCTTTAAATCCATCTAAGAAACAGATAAACAGTGGAAGAAGCGGGGGGGAAGAATCAAGAAAGGGGATTAAAAGTGAACATCAGACAAATCCCTGCAGTTGCTCTCTTATCAGCCTGGTCTCTGGCAGTCAGTAGTCCAGACTTGCTGCCTCTGTACTGTCCAGCACACACAGTGCTCCTCCGATCACCTGACAGTCTCATGTTGTTGTGTGAATTTAGTTCACCGCTATTCTTAGACCCTGCTTTGGCTGAGAGAGAGAGAGAGAGAGAGAGAGAGGGAGACAGACGGAGACAGGGAGAGGACAGAGGAAAAGAGAGAGGGAGAGGGACGGGGAAAGACTGGCAGACCCGCAATGATGCCCAGGTAGGAGCCAGTGAAATTTAACCAGGCTTACATGCTTCCAAGTGGGCATGGTAGCGTTGCTGCAAGGAGGTGTGGGAGTAATTCTTGGTTTGTGATTTCTTTTAGCTTTGTCTTCTGTCTTAGTGCGGACAACCTGTGGCTGTTTGCAGTCGGGCAGGGCGAGCAGCAGGGGCTAATTTTCTGTCTTTGTGAGGGTTTGAATTGAGCAAGGCGGTGGTTTTTCCAGCATCAGGGGTTGGCGATGGGCAAGATTGATTCAGTCAATGGGGTTAAGTTATGTAATATGGATTAGAGAGTTTGCTGTGCAGCATGCTGTCCTTTTTGGATGAGAAAAAACAAAACAAAACAGCACGAGGACATCATGTCTGCTGTCCTGTTGTGTTTGGCTTTAGATAGAATCGTTTAGTTGTCTTGTTTAACAGCATTTATTGAAAAAATGGGCGAGATACGTTTCACAGTAGGCTGCTTATTGGGGATTTTAAATGTAGTTTCAATCAACAGGGAAAACATTTCCTGGGTTTTCCTTTTTGACTGACAAATTGTTCAAGGAAGTAAACGCCAAAATGTGTGTATAGTGGGTCCATTGTGCCGAGAGCGAGATTTTGACTCATTTTGGTTCAGACAATCGAGGTCAAAGCAGTACAAGTATGTAACAGTCATGAAGTCATGTGCTGCTTTTATGAATGACTCTCCTCTCTCCTCAGCGCTGTGACTGTCACAAGCTCGCTGATGGGACACTTCCTCCTTCTCTCTCTCTCTCTCTCTCTCTCTCTCTCTCTCTCTCTCTCGCCGTTTTTGTCTCTCTGTTTGTCTGTCTTTCAGATGCTTTCTGTCAAGCTCAGATGTTTTTGTGTTTGTCTCTCTGCTTTCTGTTGCCATTTCTCTTTCCAGTTTTTTCACGTTTCTTTTTGGTTTTCTCTTTGCATCTACACCAGCTGCCTTTTACTCTCCTTTATCACACTGGTTTTCCCCAGCCCAGATTTTATGGTGATTCTCTTCCTGGGATTTTGTTCTGTTTCTTGTGTTTGACCTCATCTTTTATTTTTTGCAATCACTTATTCTTTTCTTCTCTCAAGACCTCCTCATGTTTTTTTTTTTTCAGTGTTTCTATTATTGCGTAAAAATATGCTCTCTCCTCTGTTTCTCTTGATCTCTCCCTCTTCTTTTCCGACGCCTTCATGTTCCTTCTCTTTTTCCTCTGTCCATTTATTTCTCAGCCTCTCTGCTGTTATGTAAGATAACAAGCCAACAATAAACTTCAGCCCCTCCCCAACAAATTATGTAGCCCCCCTCTGAGCTAATCTATAACCAATATGTCATCTTCTTCCGACCTGTAAGTGTAGCTCCTCCTCTGGGCCAGAAAATGTAATTTTGAAAATGTCCAGAATGCAGAATTCTCAAGTTTCATCAACATCTGTTCAGTGGTGATGAACAAATGGATGGAGGCCTTGTCTTGCCCCTATGTCATCATTGGAAGTAGTCCTCAAATGATGAATCAATTTATTGATTAGTTGATTGACATAAAATGTATTCATTATAATAAATCGTTTCGGTCAGTTATCAACCTAGAATTACAGTTACTTTTGGTCACAGTTTCACTGAGATCACTAAGAAGCTAAGATTTCTTTACTGTGATCATATTGTTATGAAATGAATACTTGGTTGTTTTTTGACCTTCTTGTCAGACAAAGAAAGTAAATTAAATACGATTTTAGTTAACTGTATGTTAAAATGTGGTTGTGATACCAAAGTACGTCGATACACTGAACAAGGCCTCCTGATATGTAATTGGATGAGTCAGTGTTTTGAGTATCGACAGCGCTCCATACAATGCAATTTGAGCTCTTTATGTAGGCCAGGCGTGTATTATGTCACATTCTGGATTTAGTACTCAGGTCATCATCAGACTGGGTCACAGTAAAGGTTGGTTGCCCCCAGGGAAAGGAGCCAGTAGGGACTTGAGACATATTTTATGTAAACTCTTTGCTGTGCATCGACGTTAAAAAACATAAATTTAATCAACATGCAGCCCTAACTTTAGAGCAGGACTCCTGCCCACTGTGGCCACCCTGAGGTGTTTTACCATCCATTCGTGTAGCATGGAAGTTTCATAAAGCCTGATCCAAAACGGTTGGTTCTAAACAATTAGTTGCTCTAAAATTCAGTGCCTAAGGCAGCCTAAAGCACCTAATATTAGTTGTTGTGGTCATTCTACAATGTGTTTTCCTTCCACCTTGCTGGGGTTTGGGGGTATGCAAGTCAAGAGCCTATAGCCAGGTCTACCAATCAGAAGTAATGCATCAATAAAAAACGTTGGACCCAGTTCAGCTGTCTTGGTCCAAGATGGCAGTGTGGCATTGAAATATTGCCTACTGCTTGGATATAAAAAAAGTTAAAATGTAGTGAAGCCTGTGGCATTAATTGCTACACAGGCGAGCATTTTGGCATGGGAAGTTAGCAAGCAAGATGATTTTCATTTCACTGTGACTTTAAATCATGATCATGATGATTTAGTCACAGAAACTTTCACTGCCATCAAGCTGATTCATAGTTTGAGCATCCGCATGTCTGTCAGGATCCATGTTGCGTGAATGTCTGCAAGGGTCCCTATGCAGACGTGCGCGTGTAGCCCAATATTTGTGACCATGTGGGCTGTCCGCAGGGCAAGCATGCAGACTGCGCAGCTTCTAAAGGGATCACTCTTGATTCCTGAGGAGAGAATGGGATTGTTACACACTCACCCTCACACACAATCATAGTGTACAGGGACAAGAGGACAAGCAATCCACCTCTACCTCAGTTGTATTATGAATAAAATGGCGAACGCATCTGCCCTGGTTTCAAAGTCCACAACTCTCTGTGGACTCAACACACACACAAAGTATGTTAAGGCATTTAGTGTATGTTGAGATTGGCAACCAGTGCCACAGTCCCTTTATGCACATTGCCTGTCCCCGCCAAAAAGTTGATATGCTAACTTTGTTTGTGGATTTGCTAACTCGACGTTTATCATGGTGATGCCCACTAAATCATCCCTGTGGACGCTATCAACCCAAACCCTATCAAACCCTCCTAACAACCTATAGCTTGAACAGCAGTAACCTTTAAACATGTGGTCCTAGCAGGCCACAGCGGTCTGCAGATTAAGCCTCAGGGCTGATGAACAGTATGTTCTTTGGCCTGTTTGTGAGAACTTGTTGCATGCCTCTGAAGTCATTGATATTTGGGCAAGGGTCCACTAGGACCCTATGGGAGCTGTCTGAACAGATGGAGCCAAGTGTTGCTAGCTACAGTAAGACCTGAGCGGTGTATATGACAGAGAGAGACATGTCTGTTCTCTGTGAAGGGGGTTACTGTCTATGCCTTGAGGGGATATTCTTGGCCCTGCATTGGAATACTGAATCCCCTCCAGGCTAATCTAGAGTAGTGTTGTCCTCTAGTTTCAGCATTGGTCAGGCCACTAAGCAGTCCTGATACCTCTCTTGTCCTTGTGTCTTGGGCCAAAGCCCAGTCGTTGAGCTTTTGTCTCAATCAGTCTTACCTCTTGAGGTGGGATGCTCACAGTATTCTTAGCCTTGTTATGTGAAATTAGCTGGACCTTTATTTCATTTTCAAGAAATTCTTGACCACCATATGTTCAGGGGAGCTTTCAAGGGCAGACTTTAATCAGTAATAATGACGGCAGAAAATGTAGAGGAGGATGCAGCAATGTATTGTTTCCAATACTGAAAATGGCTTTCAAATGTGTTTGTGCTTTTTGGTATTGCAGTCTCTGCAGCCAATTGTAATTCAAATATTGTAGATAGAGCTGCTTGTGAATAATGTAACAGATACCTCTCAGTCCCACTGTGAGGCTTTTTGTTGTAATTATTGCAGCATGAAATGACTGATATTGCAATGTTTTTTTTTTTTCCTTTTTTGAGAGTTGCAATGCTGTTTACATTGTTTATGTCTCATTTTGCAGACAAACATGCAATGTGACCGAAAACTGCAAGACTGTAGGAACAAATTGCATTTCTTCCCCAGGAGCCCACCATTAATCGTTCATAATGCACAAAAAATTGGAAAAATAGAAATACGACAAGTTGTGGCCTCTCTTTCTCTCCCTTTCATAAACTTGTGCTTTTCCCCCTGTCTGTGCTTTTCGTCAAGCACACACAGACACACAAATAAACAAAAGCAGGTGTAGAGCATTCTTCCATTTTTATGATATTATGCAAAGAATTCCTCTGAGGTGGAGCAACAATGCAGTACTAGTGCAGCAGCTGTGCATCTGTTGTATGCTGACAGATCATTCAAGTTTGGGCAGTGGTTTTGGGCTATGTGGGTGGACAGTGCTTTTGGTAACTGGAAACCTACCAAGGCCATTAAAATGTTGCCTGGCAACAAGATGTTGCTATGCAATTAAGGCAACAATGATAAGGCAACTCGGTGGGCAATATTTTCTTATTGTTGCAGAGTTGCCCTTTGTCTTACTGGTTTTCTATCCCATCTGTGCCAGACAGTATGATTCACCCCGTCTTTTTACACCAGTGTTTGGTAAATTGTACCACACATGCATGACAGTGTGCACATTCATATAAACATACCATTTCACTTTCTTCCTCCCACATATAAATGCAGAGGTATTCCCTACAGTGACAGGCAACCGGAATACTGTGTGTGTCTCTGCATGCACTCATGCGTGCTATTTTGTTTGTGGGAGAAATGGACTTAACTGTTCTCATTCCATGTCAACACCCCCAACCCCTTTCCTATAAACACATGTCTTAAGGGACGCCCCCTGGCCCCCAATAAAAGGCTATATTTAGGCTCATCTCTGTATCTGTCTGCCTGACCCGTCTATCCCTCTGACTTGAGTGAAATCCTTGATGGTCTGCCTGTCTGTCCAATCCCCTGTCATCTTTACAACCCACTAAATCAAGTGGGGAGCCAAGTTTCCCCAAAAGCAGCAGGGACTGCCAGGGCTGTGTGACTATGTGCTGGTAACCAGTGCCCCGGATGGAAAGCGTGGCCAGTCTCTTCTCTGTACTCCGTTATAAAAGTAGTAGTCTGGAGATATGCAGCAACCTCCTTCATAACGTTACCTGAGATGACCAGCATTCAAATGATGAACTGGAATAAATCACAGGTTACCTAGCAACAGCCAATAGAGTAGATGATAATATGGCTGCTAGTAAAAACGGTCCAGATAGCTTACGTAACTTTTGGGCAATGTAACTTGCCCAGCAAAAATCTCCCACAACTACAATCTGTTACTGCTTAAATTGATCGAGCTGCTGAATGGCCAACAAACTGTGGTGCAGCAGTAGCCTGTGGTGTTACTGAGCAGTAGAACTTGAATTGGGCCTGATTTTTTGAACCCAACCTGAGTGTGGGTGGGAAAAGTTTGTCCAAGCCTGACCCAAACCACCAACCTGAACAAAAGGTTGAACCCAACCCTGACTGAAGCCTGATAAAATTCTGCCTCAACCTGACCAACTAGAGCCTCAAAAAAAAAACCCAGCTTTTGTTTATCTTTAGGCATCTCATTAACTGTTGTCTGAGTAAAGCCTGCCACCGTAACATCCGGCTTTCCGTCAAATCCATCCAAAAACTCAATCGAAAAATTACGTTTAAATTCCACTTTAACCGATTCTTTCATTGAGTCATACCTGTATCCATTAAAAGTAGGAAAACATACAATTTGAAACCCAAAGCTAAAAGTTACACCCGACTAGGCCTGCTTACTTGAAATTTCTGTCCCGTCTGAACCCAACACGACCTGACAGGAAGAGGCCAGCCATCTAGAGCTCAAACTGTGTTACTGTAAACCCAGAAGTTTCTGAAAATTAGCATTGGTACACACAGTATATACTGAGCACTAGCAAAACTTTTCAGGGAAAATAAAGGTTTAAAAAAAGCACCCACAGCCATGTTAGATAAACTCATGCGGGGAGCAGTGAGCGGCTGGAATCGCTGCCTGCTGTCTGAGCAGACTGAAAATCTATAGCCACAGTGGTAGTGGTGGGTGGGTAGTGGGTAGTCTTGGCATATCTGTGTGCCTCCCCACTGGTTGCGGTATGAGATGGAGGAATGGCAGCTATGGCATTGTGTCTGTTGGCTCTGCCATGCTCACCAGGGGCGATGACAGCTTAAGCAGAATTAAATATAAGTCTACTACATCTCTACATTTTCTCTCCCATTCAGAATAGCCATTTTTGTAGGCATATGGGTATAGTACTGGATATGGTACAGAATTTGACGCCAGTACTGCTAAAACATGCTCCTACACAGAAAACCTACAGCTTTGTGTCGATGTATCAGAAAATGGGTCTTGTGTGATTGCAGAAACCTTTTCTTATTCCTTAATCCTGATGTGATATCACAAATCAACAGCAAAAAAACTGTCATGTTATACCGTTTTTTTTATTTTGACAAATCAGAGTTCATTGAGATACAGCCTGATAAGAAACACTACCCTTGAAACACTTTTGAAGAACACCCTTTTCTATATGCTCAGTCAATTTAGAAAAGGGAAAAAAAGTACAAATCAAAGGATTCACTTCATTATCTCTCTTTTTCACACAGACAAGGTGGTTCAAAGTCTCTAATTGAGGGAAAGAGAATACATTTCAATGAGTTTTTCTGTGCTGGCCTGAAACTTAAGCCTAAGTCTTTGTGGTTCAGAGGGAACAATGGAGGGGATCAGTACTGTGCTGTATGCAATACTTAAAAAAGTTTGTTGCTTAGAATCTTTTTTGGCAGCATGGTTTTGTTGCACCCCTACCTTTTCACAAAAGTGCTTTGTCACTGGAGCATGGCTTAATTATCTCCAATGTGTAAATTCCCTGAGAAAACGACTTTTAGGAGTGTGTGAAAGACTGGTTCATGTGTGATGTATTGTAAATGTACCTGCTCTCATTCTGTCAATCTGTTAATTTCTGCTTCTCTCACCTTCGCTGCGGGTGACAGTTTATCAGGACTTTGCACTGTTGTTTCATTATAAATGTCTGTACTAATGTCATTACATTATTTTTTTTCTCTCTGTCTCCCTCCCTCACCCATGTTTATCCATTCCCCCTCCTCATCTATCTCCATTTCTCTCTCAATCTCTCTCTCTCTCTCTCTCTCTCCCCCTCTTCCTCCCCCCTTACCTTTATCCTCCACTTCATCCCTCCATCCCTCCTTCTAGCTGGCCCATCCCCCAGCTGGAGCCCAGTCAGATCAGGTTGATAGTGTACCAAGACTGTGAGCGACGCGGCAGAAATGTCCTCTTCGACTCCAATGCCAAAAAGAGGGGCACAGAGGAAACCCCCATCACTGTGAGTCACATTCCTTTTGTGTTTATTTGGAAGCCCACTACTGGATTTGTTAATTATGACAGAGAGACAGATTATTCCAAGGGTTACCTGATGTGTTTGGGGTATCCATAGGTCCTTTTTTAAAAAGTCTGTAAAAAAATAAAATAATAACAATAATTTAAAATCATTTAAATGAGTTAATACAGTTACTGGAGATCTTATATTTTTTGCTGTGCAGACAGATGTCTTTGCACTGCATGTTCATTATAAGATTAATACGGAACATCACTGGTACTACCACATGCAAACATGTGTGTTGGATTTAATGTTTATTCTATCATATATTTCTATCAGTTCTGTGAATTCATTCATTATTTATTTTTATTTATTTATTTAATTTTTTGCTTTTGCCCATTTTTTTTTTTTTACTTTGGCCATTTACACGTGTAGGTTCAGAGCCTGTGAGACATAAAAACAGCAGAAGTCATGTGACTGATTCAGACACATGATTTGAAGTGTATGTGCCCTGCACCTTATCCTGCCTATCCACTGGGATGTCCCACAGCTAGCAACATCTAACCACGAGATTAAGAGTAGAGGACAAGGAGTGCGTCCTGTGGGTGAGGCTGGGTGCTATGAGTGTGTGTGTGTGTGTCAAATTCATAGTCATATGAGGGTATGTGTTGTATGTGAGTCAGAAAGTCTTGTTTTTTTCTATTTTTTCTTTTACAACATGTCAGTGATGCATCAGAGAAAGGCATGGAAATGATTTGGTGTTTTATTTGAGGCAGATGCTCTCAATATATTAAAGCGTGTCTTTAGGTTTGCGTGCTGAGTCAGAGATCCCTTATATATGTTATATGTTTGTGTGTGTGTGTGTGTGTGTGTGCACCAGACAGAGATCTTCTTTCCAGCATTTATTTCCCAGCATTTATTTTGAAGTGGCAACTCTCCCATATCTCTGAGACATTTACTGTAACAATAACAAGAGGCGTGTTCCAGCAGCACTGCAGTCTTTATCAGGGTGTGTGTGCACAATGGTTATCAGATGTGTTGATTATGTTCTTTGGATACCAGTTGCAGAAGTGCGGCCACCTCTTGCTTGCTTTATTTCCCAAGAAAATGCATGCACAGCCGCTGTTCATTTTCATTTTTTAGTTTGTTTGTTTTGCCTAACACTCGCTTCAGTCACGCTGCACCCTTCGGTCTTTGCTGCTGTGTGTTTGTGTCTGCGGTGCGAGGACCCTGACCGGTTTGTTCTGGTGCTCTTATCTCCAATAATAATAGCATCAGCTGACAGCCCATGTGTAAGCAGCATTCTTTCATCCTCACATGACAGCCATGTCACTCCCTGTCTCTCTCTCCCTCTCTCTCTCTCTCTCTCTCTCTCTCTCTCTGACTCGCTCTGCCTCTGCCCTCCTCTACCTCGCTAAATCTCTCTCTAACTCTGTCTACCTCTCCCTAATTCTCTCTTTATCCATTTCCAAATCTCTTTCTCTCCCTCTGTCTCTCTGTCTCTAAGTCTGTCTACCTGTTTCCTCTTCTCTCTGCCTCCCTAAATTCCCGTTAACTTTATTTTTTGTAAATCTCGCCTCTGCATGCTGCCTATCAATATTATTTTTGGCACAGGATCGCAACATTGCCCTCTTCTTCAGTAAAGGTGTACATACAGAGTTTGTTGTGTGTGGTCTCTACTCTCTTTTACTAATAACAGTATTCTACACATTGCCGAAGAACAACTTAATTAACATAGTGATATTTTGTTGTTACCTTGTCAAAACACTTAACAAAATAAAACAGTCCAGATTATAATATTTGCGATATTGGGACTTTTTTTTTGCGGCATCTTTTTTTCGCTCATTTCCCTTTCAGATTGTGAAAGTGTTGAGGGTCAATTGAAGTGAGAAAAAAAAAAACCAAAAAAAAAAAACAAGAAGCATGAAATTTGATGTTTGACTCTACATGATTCTCACTGTTAGCCTTACTCACAGACCAAATATGTGCTTAATCTAGATTTTTTTTTTTGTCAGTTGAGTCTAAACTCTCCTCACTTCAGTTGACCCTCAATTTTGCAGAGTGCACTTTAAAGTGTGACAACAGTTGTTATGATATATTGTGACCATATTTTGTGACTGTTATTGTCTGTCTCTCTCTGCCTCTATAAATCGCTCTTATTTGCTCTCTAACTTTCTCTGTTTGTCTGCCTTGCTTCACCTCTCTAAATCTTTGCCTCCTAAATTTCTGTCTTTCTCTCACTCTCTGTGCTTCTCAGTTTACCTCTCCCGGTCCCTCCTGTCTCTCCACAAGCCTCTCTTTCGGTCTTTCTTTGTTTTTCCTTTCTTTCTTTCTTTCTGAACTGACCGGTTTCACTCCATCTGTCTGATTGTCTAAAATCCTCTGTACCACCTTACCTTCTCTTGGCTGTCCATTCATCTGCCTCGCTTCATTGTCATGTTCTTGCCCTTGCACCCCCCTACGTCAATACACACACACACACACACACACACACACACACACACACACTCCAGCTGACTTATGCCCATGTTACAAAATTCTCTTGTGACATGTTACAAGTAATGTTTTATGCCCAGTATCTCCCAGATTATAGTGCCTTTGTGTGTAATGCAGTAATGCAATATGTTACTGCTAACACAAAGCTAGTAGTGAAAGTAGTGACCCTGAGTGATGCTCAAGTTGAGTGTTTGCTGACCCAAATGAAGCAGCCAAAGCTTGGTAGCAAAAGCAGAGATGAGCAGGAGTGTAGCATCAAGCATAGCAGAGGACACGTAGCCTGGTTCCACAGGAGAATTAAAATAAAGAAGTATTAAAGTAAATGTAACAAATAGTGTAACAAATCACTTTCCACAGGGAGTAAATAAGTAAAGTAACGCATTACCTTTTTTTTGAAAGCAACAAGTAAAGGTGTAATACATTTCTTTTCTGAGTAACGACCCCAAGACTGACACCCTGACAGTGGAAATAGGATAGTACATTTGCTCAACATCCTCTGCTCATAAACATGTGGATTTACTGAAGCAATACCGCCGGATTGGACTGATGCCAGATATAGAACCGCAATAAGGAGAGTTATGCACTGTCTGCTTGTGTGTGTGTGTTGTTGGCTGTCGTCTCTGTCTTTCCTATGCAGTGACAGTTGTTTGAAGTGAGCCATTGCCAAAGCCACGGCTAATGCATCGAGAAATGCAATAAGAAGAGTTATGTGGCGTGTGATGTGTTTATGTGTGTGCCTGTGTGGCTCGCCTGGGTCGCTGCCAGTGCGTTCAATGCATTTTGCATGGCTACAGCTTAGCCAGCTACTGTGTGACTTCTATCACATGACGGCTGTTTTGTTTTTTTTGTTTTTTTCTCCACCCAGAGGATTTTGTTTCCTCCTGCCAGCTCCTTTTGAGAGAGACAGAGCGAGAGAGAGAGACAGAGCGAGAGAGAGGCAGGGAAGGAGAGAGATGTAGGGAAGGAAGACGAAGCAGAGAGTAGTTGGAAGGAGAAAGTGTGAAAGGGAGAGAAAGTAAAGAAAAGGTTTGGGAAAAACAAGCATTAGGACAGGTGGGAAAGAAGAAAAGCAGGGAGGAAGAGATCCAGAGAAAAAGTGGACTGAGGAAAGAAAGAAATAGAAGTTGGGAAGGAATATGAATGGGAGAGAGTTAGGGAGGTAGAGAAAGAGGGAGAAAGAATGAGATGGAAATGAATAAATAGTGAAAATAATAAGAGGACAGGGAACAAGCAAGCAAAAGTAAAAAGAGACAAAGTTAGAGAGGGAAAGCTGTACGGAAGGAGAAAGAGGGAAGGGAAGAAGAAAAGGAGGAGTGGGAGAAGAGAGAAGAGGTCAGGGAAATATAGAAAGGTTGGAGGAAAAGAGGCAGGGAATAAGGAAAAGGCAGAAGGAGGGGGATGGAAATTAGATGGGGAGGAGAAGTAAAGAAGAGCAGAGAGAAGGGTGAAGAAGAAAGAGAAAGACAAGAAAGAAGAGAGCTAGAGGAAACCAATGTAAGGAAATAAAGAAAGAAACAGGTAGAGAAGAGGGAGCCGAAAGGGGAGAAAGCGAGGCATAGGAAGGAGAAGAGGAGAGGTGAAGTGGGAATGGTGGAGGGAGGAGGAGGTGTTGGGCGGGAGGGGTGATTGCAGTGCAGCTCACTCACGAGTTCCTGGGCAAGTCATATGACTGGGAGTCACATGCTGCCGGCCTCTGTGTACACGCCTCACACTGCACTGCAGCGACTGGACACACACACACACACACACACACACACACACACACACACACACACACACACAAGCTTTATCAGAATCGAAATGGCTTTATTAGCATAACAAGTGTACTCATGTTACCAAAAGCACTCATGGATATCAATAAGAATCAATGAAAAAAGAGCACCAAGTTTGCATGCATGCATATAATATTTACACACATAATTTCATTTATGTATTTCTTTTCTGTTTTCCCTCTCTCTTTAGTTCTGCTTCTCTTTGTGTGTGTCTCTCTCTCACTGACAGTGGTTTGAAGTGAGCCATTACCAAAGCGCCATTGGCTAAGCACGTCCCCCCCCCTTCCCCCCTCCCAAATGCATTCCTCTTGAATAGGGTGCCAAGTTAAGAAGGCACATGACACACAGGCTGATTGAGCTCTCACATTGCTCTTAGTTAGCTGTTTACAGAAGTGCCTCTTTCTTTGGGTTTTATTTGCTTTTTAACTTCAGCTTTTGCTTTTTCTCTCCGCCAATAGGTCTAACTTTCTGGCACAGACACCAGTTGTTAAGACTAATGGGTTTATTATTTGGGACTGGTTAAAATTTCACCACAGGACCTGTCTGAAATTGGGATCAGATGGAAATGTGACTCGCATAAGATTTTATAAGTGTGTTCTTATCCTGTTTCTTTCTGTTTTCACACTTATAATCTGCAACTTTCAGTGCACATGCATCCAATCCAGTGAATCCCCCTGATATAAAGTCCTTGTAAGCTGCCAAGCTATCTATGGTAATAGCCTAGACTTTGGAGGACTAAACACATGAGCATGAAACAGCTAATAGGGTATTAATCATTTTTGTGCACTGATTTTGTGCAGCCAAAACCATGATCTCAGTATTGCTCCATCTTGGTTTTCATATCAGTCCCTTGTTGTTTACAAGGATGGGGAGTAAACACCAGCTAATGTGAATGTTGGCTGTGGCTGCTCAGTTTGTTTACTAAGTTCTGTTTTTTCTTTTCCCTTCAAAAAAAATTGGCTGGAAAAGCTGAATAATTTTTAGCAAAATATTATTTAAATTGCATTATGGCCAGGTGCACTTATCCGAAAGGACAGGAGGTTAACTCAGTGATAAATGCCATTTTTAATTAAAGTTATGATACAAAAAAGATTATTCCCAATAAAATTGTGAATCTTATTGCAGTTGCAAAATATGTCAAAGTTATTGCATTATGATTTCTTTTTTTTTTTTTGCCATGTCATTCATCCCTAATTTCTAAACAATTTTGTCATAGGTTTTCATTGAATATTGGTCTTTGCATTGTGAGCTTTAAAAAGGTGTGTTACATAATATGGCTACATAAATGTGGACATGATTAAATTGAATAAATACATTGACACGGTCTGATGTAACATGGATTTCCTGCAGAGTTAAATAGCTTCACTGTGTCTAGAGTCACAGTATTTTTATGTTTGTTTTTATTTCTCCACAGAGCGTGTGCAGTGAGGGCCAGGTGAAGATGTTTGGGAAGTGCTGCCAGCTCCGTCCTACAGGGGGCAGCAGCAGCTCCTTGGACAGCTCCTCCTCCTGCGCCTCTGAGTCACGGGAAACCAAGGAGCAGGGCCTCCGCTTCCAGGTAACACACACACACACACACACACACACACACACACACACACACACACACACACACACGCATACACAAATACTGGAAATATTACCAGAAACATTCATGCACATATGCTTAAGTGTGCACACACATGCATTTGCACACACAAATATGCACATATAATTGTGCATATTCATACATGTCTGCTCTCAAATCCATGCACACACATCCACCAAGGCAGCAGGCTTCTCTGTATGCTACTGTAGCATTAACCTTGCTAGTAGTGCTGCAACAATTAGTCAATAAGTCAGCCAATCAATTAGGCAAATGCCAGAACGATTTGATTCTAATTTCTAATAATCTACTAACTGTTTTGGCTTTTTACCTATAAATAATAAATATTCACAATGTGATGGTGTGCTTGTTTTCCTCCATTTCATATTGTCATAAAATGAATACATTACACTTTGTTTCATTTCTGTTTTTTGGCTACATTTCATACTATATAAACAATTTATGGAAACACTTTGGGCTCTGATAACTTGTGATGGACATTTGTCATTATTTGCAACGTTTCATAGTCACATCGATCAATTAGTGCATTGAAAAAATAGCTGGTAGATTAATAGAGAATGAAAATAGTCTTACTTACTTGTCCTCTTCTTTCTCTCTTCTCCTCATCTTCCATGCTTCAGGGTTCAAGGTGTTCCTCCGACGTGGTCATGCTGGGTGAGATGATGTTCGGGTCTGTGGCCATGAGCTACAAAGGCTCCACTCTGAAAATCCACCAGATTAGGTAAGAGGGGGATACCAATGCTTCAGTGGCTTGTTATTTCCACAGCTGGCACCCAACACAGGGAGCCCATCTGATCCCACAATTATAAAAATATTAAGTTTCGAAGAAAAAAAAAAGTTTTGGTTCACTGAACAAAAACAATTGAGATATAATCTGCTTTAGTCCCCTGGAGAGAGATTACTTCTTTTTATGCGTGGAAAAAGGCAGAAATGAAATCGTTTTGACATTTGACGTGGCTTTTTGTCTTGGGTTTTAGTGTGATGTATTGACACAGCTGCTGTAGTTTAGTACGAGGCTGATATCAGGCTAAAGAAGGAGTGAAGGGACGTGAGGGAGACAAGACAAGTTCTAAATTGATGAATAACGTTGAATCGGCAGAAGAGGCTGAGACTAGAGTTTTTCAGCTGTAAGTGATGATGTGTCATCTCTTCAACACACATTTGTGCATAACACCTCGTGTTAATCTTCATCCTGTTCTGTCGTCATATCAGATCGCCGCCCCAGCTAATGCTGAGTAAGGTCTTCACTGCTAGGACAGGAGGCAGCGTGTACGGCAGCCTCAACACGTACGTACACACACACACACACTCACTTACTCATGCTCCCACACTCATTTACACCCTCTTTCTCACTCTGTTCTCTTATGGTAGCCTTTCCCACAAGCCCACACGCACATGTGTACACAGATGCACTCTCTCCCCGTTTTCTCTCTCTCGAGTCTCTGCATCAGTCTTGATTATAGTACAAGTGTCAACCAGGAATACTCTCTCACTGTTTGTCTTCTCCTGTTAACTCTTGCTTTCTTTGCATCTCTGTCTCCACATTGACCTTTTTTCTGTCTTAAGTCTCTTTAGTTCTCATTCTGTAAAGTGTCTAAAACCTGATCAATCCCTGATTTTTGGAGCTGATATCACTATTTAGGGAAAAAAATAAATCTTCAAATAATGATATATAATAACTCTTTGGTCAAAGAATCTGAATCCCACTATTTTAAGTTATACATAAAAACAGACATTTGTAGCAATGAATCTTCAAATTTGGTAAGCAAATAGTTGCAATATGGACTATTTTTTTGCACATTGCCCAAAATACTTGTCGATATTGATATATCTGATGAGCCAGTGTCTTTCAGTAATATTGGACCGTCAATATACAGTCCTGGCTCTGGTATAGTGTCCCATGTACTGGTTTTGGACCAGTCACACTACGATGCTCCTGGTCTGTGACAACATATGTCTTTTTGTTTTGGGTACTTGCTTTAAAATCAACAGTATCTAATAACAGAGTTACTGCTTTGCTGTTTTGTCCGGGGCAGGTTACAGGACAGCCTTGAGTTCATTGGACAGGACTCAAACACCCTGAGGCCCGACCAGAACACCGGGGCCAACGGTCTCCTAGGGAACATAGGTAACCATAGCAACTCTGCACCACACCAAACCTGGGTTACACTGCTTTATCATTGACAGTTCCTTCCGTTCACTTTAGTTCACCTAGAAATTGTTTGATAGAACCTTTTAGGGAATCTCTGAGTGCATATTCAGTGTGACACAAATCTGATTAGAGCGTAGATTATTTCGTTAGCACTGTTTTCATGTTATGTACTGGAAATCAAATAAAATTACCATAATCACATTCCAGATGATAATTTGTTTTTGCTTGTGTTGCCCCAGTTACTGTCAGGCTGTTTGTTCATCCCTTCCCTCTGAACAAAATGATAAATTTGAGCAACTCCTACTGAAGTTAGGAAGAAGACTCAAATGCATGAAACAGTTTAAGAATTTAGTTATTTGTTCAGTTCTTGCAACGCTTCAATACCTCGTTAAAAGTGTGAGGCTGTGTCAGATTTTGTTTCTCCCTTCCTGACCCTCTGACAGTCTTGTTTGAATACAAACCAGGCTGGGTAGAATCTGCCAACAGCTTTCCCTTAAAGCCCCTCCAGTAACCTCATGAACTGCTGGAAAACTTTCAAACCAGCCTTGCAAGCACAGTTTTCTCAGCTAATTAGCCTTATCAGCTCTTTCCTACCAGTCATAGTTGTGCATTCTTGCTCTGTTTCTTCCAGTGCATGTTGAGTGCAGCAATGACTGGTGGAAACACTCGGTCATCATTTTTATGTTATTTAGATGAACTGTTTCCAGAGAAGTTAAGAATTTTAATCAGATGATTATGCCGCTGCAGGAGGTCTTAACAAACACCACATATGTCTGGCTAAGAGTCAGGAATACCTAATGCTTCTGACGCTAAGAACTGTTTAATGATTCTGCTCTCATCTTTTAATGTGTATTTTTTCTCTGTGTCATCCTCACAGAAAAAAAACAAAGGCTTAGCTGCACAAATCAGAAAAAAAATAAAGCCTTATTTTGTTTATCCATTTGGTTAGCCTGTGTTTTCTGTGAGTGATCCCAGCTGCTTTGTCTGACCTATCAGTGGATCTTCATCATGTCAGACTAAAAACTTTCTGTAACTCAGGTGTTTATTTCAGGAGGGTCTAACCACCGGAATCGGCCACCCTTCCTCCATACTACTTTACTAACCACGGTTCATGTCTTGTTTTTGTCTCTTTTTTTTATCTCCTCTCCCTCTCTATCTTCTTTTCCTTGTTTTTGTTTGTTTGTGCTGCGCAGGATTTTCTCAGCTCTGCAGCCCTCGACGGGCCTTCTCTGAACAGGGCCCTCTGCGCCTCATCAAGAGCGCCTCTTTCTTTTCAGGTTGGCGCTCAAACTGGCCATGACTGGTGTTTGCGGGTGCATGCTTGTGTGTAGGCTGTAACTGCAGCAGTTCTGCAGGCGTTGACACTGTGCGGCTGCATGGATTTTAGCACCAGTAGTGGTAGCGATAGTTATAGCATGTGATATCACAGCACTTTTGCAAACAACTTGGGTCAAGTAGTAGCTGCAGAAATAACTCTTGGGTTGTGTTCCATTTCATGCCGAGCACGATTTTAAATTCCGGGTAGCACAAATTCCTGCATGAAGGCACCTAAAAAGGCAAGTCTCAGCTCTCTTCTAAGACAACTACATGGTGATTCATTAGGAGTGAGAAGGTAATCAGATCTTAATCCAAGAATCGGCCCTAAAAGAGTTTTATGGGTATAAGGAGATGGACGCTGACGTCTGATAACCAGCAGTTACTCATGCTTGGAAAGCCTAGCATAACAAAATGATACCGCAGTCTGGGCTAACACTTAGATTCAGCTATTTATTTGTTTACTTGTAACTGGTATGATTACCAGAGACGGGTGAATTACAGCAGAGACTGCAAACAAGTCTGACATATTTACCTAACCAGACTGGCACTGACTTTGTTTCCACTCCTCCTCTATCATGAGGCTCTCTAATCTTGCAGGTTGACAGGTTGCCTTTTCCCACTACAAAGAATACAAACTCTAGGTGTGACTGGGTTCTTGGTGTTTGTTTTTATCTGCTCAGAAGCGCTTCGCAGCCTAATTACAGAAAAGTAATAGCGACTTACAAATGCTTGCCTGCAAATGGCTCAATTCTTTGTCAGTCCTTGTGTCCCACAGTATCATGAAGTGCTCTAAAACAGATCATTATAAGTATCTGCAAGTGCTATTTGACCCAGGTCTGCAAGTGCACTGCACATGCAAGCATGGTGCATGGGTTATATGTGCTCACTGGTGTTGGTGGCTGTAGTTGCAGTGATAGTTTTTGTAATTGCT
The DNA here is from genome assembly GCF_902150065.1 of Myripristis murdjan. Lineage (NCBI taxonomy): Eukaryota > Metazoa > Chordata > Actinopteri > Holocentriformes > Holocentridae > Myripristis > Myripristis murdjan. Next base: position 7,876,496 of record NC_043993.1, on the reverse strand, counting down.
TCCCTTCTCTCTCTCTCTCTTGGTGTTCTTCACTCACTCACCTGTAATGTTTCATCTGTAATACTTGGGCAGTCATTTCAGGCATTGAAGATGTGCAATTAAGCCATAACCTATTACCAGTATTTTCTGATGTGCAATTTGGACAACAGTATTTAAAGCTCCTTAGCTTTATTGATTAAGGAGAAGCTGACTGGGCATGTGTGCATTTATTTGGAAACACCATGCTTCATATTCAGTGTTGCTGAAGCAGCTGTTGGTAAAATGCCTCGCTCAATGGCACCTGGGTTGCAGTTGCTGGAGGAAGGGAGAGAGTATCTTTTTCGCTCTCCCTGATGAAATTTTGTCAGCCAGTCCAATACATACAAAAAAGGATACAAAACACTGACATCCCATCACAAACCCACAGTTCCATGTAGAGTGCGAGTGGCCAATGTAGGAGGTCCTCCGTCCTCTGTCACTAAACACAGGGCTGCCTGTTTTCAGCTAACTTTTGATCCTTAAAAACTAAGATCACTATATTTTACTATGTCTTTCCTGCCAGTGCAATATAACACACATCCTTCTCGAGGCAATATTGCTCATCTGCATTTCCTAAAAAAGTTGCCCATGTATTATCACTGCAGAAGAATACACTGAATTTCCAGCAGATAAGCTCTTTGTCCAACTTTGTCTTTTCTAACAAAAAGCTTAAGTAGGCATTGATAACTGAGTACATGTTAGTGCTCAGTGTTTAATGAATGGTCCAAGATATACCTTAGCGTAAGTAGAGCTGCAAAGGTGGTTATTTTCACTGTTAATCATTTAGTATATAAACTGTCAAAAAATAATGGCAAATGCTCATGGGAGGTTAACAGAGCCCAGCTTCTTAATTGCTTCCCTACTGTGTGTTCAGACCAAACAGGACTTTTTTAGCGTTGTGTGATAACATATAGGCTAAAGTCAATGGAAAGACACAAATAGATGCAAATTCTGGCTGCGAATAAAGTGAATACATGAAACTATCATCATTTTTCAAGTGAAAAATTTGCGGGTGTGTGTTTGCGTGGGTCCACAAGGGCGAAAATTCACATTTGGTCTGAAATTGTCGCTTGTCTGAGCGGCAGCCAAAAACCAAAATGCTTATTTTATGATGTATGGAGAAAAGTAAGCAAATCTTGTCTTAGTGATCTTAGTGAAGCTGGAATTGGAAAATGTTTTTGGATTTTTACTTGATAAATGACTCAAATGATTAATCAATTATTGAACTTAGAATTAATTTTGCATTTATTGATTAACTGTTTCAACACCCAAATATTAGCATTTTGCATCTCCGTTTCACATTGTGAGTGTTTTGCTGGTGCTCTGGCATTAGCTGGAACCAGAGCAACTTCCACTGAGAACAGAAGTATAATAATGGACCGTAGCTCACTAAACTCAGTAAACACACAGAGCTGAAAGTGCGAGTTGATTAGAGAGCTTATTTGCCAGAAATATTCAGTGTGTATTCCTCTCCCCTCCCCCACCTGCCCCCCACAGGGTGAAACCTCTGCCCTTGTAGTAGTGTGGGTGCAGGGGTGGTGACTTGTATAAAAAAAGCCTTTCCCTGCTCAGTGCCGCCTTCCTGCGACCCTGTGTAGGGCACCGTTAGGCTAGCATGGCATGCAGCTCTGTCAGTTATGCAATGCTGGAATGGCACACTGTCACACACACACACACACACCTGGCAAAAAAAGACCTAGTTGATTGGCCCATTAATCATATCATCGACCTATGCAGAGCTACACTTTCAACTGCGCATTCAGCTGATGCTTTTGTGGTTTCCGCACCTCTCTGCTGTGAGTAGCGTCAACTTTTTCCCCCATTTTTCCCTCCCGAGTGTTGACGAGGAGGACATATGAGAGCAAGCAAACAGGCTCAGTGACATCCAGCTCATATGGAAGCTGTAGCAGCTGGCTTAGATAGCCTACAATGACAGGGTGTGAGTCAACAGTAGTGCGTTTTGCCTCACAAGATGCTTTGCATGTGTTTTGACACTTCCTGTTTTTTGGCCTTAGGAAAAAAAAAAAAACTCTGTGATAACAGCATGAGAATCAATCAGTAACATTAATTTGAATGCAGTGAAGTCTCTCCCAGCACCTTCTTGTTTCTGTTACCTCTGGCTCTGTGATTTCCCTCCCATCGTGACTTTGAGTCGGAGTTGTGGTGTCTTCATAGTTTAATGGTGGTGCAGTTGTTCTGAATAATCCATCAGACCTTAGGCATCTTATGTCTAGTTTTTTTTCTCTGCTATTCTGCATTTAAATACCACAGCATCAAATCCTGATGGCTTGTGGCTATTGGTATGGCTATTAATTACTTACAAGCACCTTTGACCACAACTTTTCTACCAGCCAATTTGTCATATATATTCTCAAAACCACATTTTGATTGTGCAAAAACAACACTGGTCTTTTCATTCAGAATCCCCCTTCCACTGTGGGCATTTGACAGAAAAGGGTAGCTTCACAACATCCAAATGTAAGTGAACTGCCTTTATAGACATGAACACGGAGGATGTGATGGATGAAGTAGAGAAAAAAGGAAAAGCATTAGACTTTGTGTTTGTTTGTGGTTGAGGGGAAGAGCAGTAGACACTTCCCATCAGCTGTGCTGCTGGTGGTGGGAGAGCAGAGCATCCACAGCAAGCCTCCTGCTCTCACACTGATCACACTGGTGTGTTTCTCACAGGTTGTTTGTGTCTCCTCTTTGTCGGTCATCCTCCCCATCCCCTCTGTATTGTTCCCCTTCTCTCTCTCCCTCCTTTTTCCACCTGTCTCCTCTCATTTCTGTGATTTCCTTCCTCCCTCTTTCACTTGCCTGGTTTCTCTCGACCCTGTCTTAATCCCTTTTTACCTTCATCTTCTCATCTTGCCCCCCCCACCCCCCATCTCTCCATCTGTCTCCCTCCCTCCCTACAGGTCACAGCCACCCCATGGACATGCCTGGCCGAGGGCTGTACGACGAGAGGGACAGTGGCATCGCCAGGTCAGGTAGGTTAATGAGACAAGCAGCGAAAGCCTGGATTGACCTACACTCAGCGCAGCTTTCACTCCTGCAACTGAGCTTTGAATGAGGCTTTGATTTATTCTCAGGCAGTGCTCAGGAGGAGAAGTAACGGGAGATGAGGTCACAACAGGGAGGTCTGGAGCTGTGTAGTTAATCATATCAAAGACTGTTGGGATTGTAGTTTCACTATGTATAATTTTGCTTTACAACAATACTGAAATGGTCTTTTAAACTCCTTTTCCCCAGCTCACACACAATTATAATTAATTTCCAGTTGACATAGCTAATTCAGATGATCACTCGCGTTTTTATGCAGTTTTTTGGATTGGCGAAGTTTAATTTAATAGTGTCAAGTATGTCCAAATTATTGTAAAAGTGCTGTTTGTGTGCTCACAACAAAAGTATTCTATCCTTTCTTTTTTGCATGCAGAAAATAACATAAGTATGACCTCAGAACCTTTTTCATTACACATCAGAGAATTTTGCATCACTTTCATTTCACCTGAAACACAACCCAGGATCTCTGTATGTGTTAATCTGTTGCTCTCAGCGTCTTTTTTTGCCCTAAACATGAGTGAGGCAGTGAATGGAAGAATGTAGCCAAACTTGACTATCTTCAGTCACAGCTGTACTGGAGCAAGGAATTTGGTTATAAGCCTTTTATTTTGAAATAAAGGCTCAGTATTTCAAATTACAGGCTTTTAACCAAATTTCCTGTTGTATGCCTGAAGCTAAAGCAAGTCTGGCTTCATTCTTCTGTTTCTTCATTCACACATTTCTCCCTTTGTGAGCACCTTAACTTTTTGTTGAAGTCTTCAAACAGTTTGTGCCTTTGAGCACCTGATCACACAGGCATAAGTAAGGAAGCGACTAATGAGTTTAGCTGTAAGCACTTCCTGGTTGAAAGTCTCTGACCTTTTTTGACCTGCTTTTTCTTTACGGTTCAATGTCAAGCTGACTGATGTGGATTTAAGAGTTACACAAGCTTTGGTTTCTTACAACCTTGGTGCTTAAGCTTGACATGTCGCTAATGTCGGCTAACACATGCGCACAAACCCACACAGTTTTCCATTTATTAACCCCTCCTAGGTAACAGTATAGTACACACATTTGGGGCAGGGGCTAAGTGTCTAGCACTTGATACTTAAAATTTGAATGTATGAACAAGGAGAAAGAGGGACGGAGAGGGGTGAAGTGGGGGTGGGGTTACTGTTGCAGGGACTCTAGGCTCTGGAAAACCTTGTGCAATGGAAATTGACCCCTGTCCCTCAAACCCCCCTTCACACACCTCCACCCCCGTGTCCCCCTGGCATGGCTGGCACGAGAGGAATTGCTCCTTCTGCCCGAACCTCGGGTCACATGCAGAGGATTAAATATAGCAGCTCCCAAAACCTGCTACTAGTAAATGAACTTCTAATTCGAGCCTCGGCCTCGCGCCTCTCATCTCCTCCCCACTGCGGTCAGGCAGGAAAGCTCTTTATCTGTCTCTGACACAAACACAGGCGTGCACACACACACACACACACACACACATACAGTGTATTTCTGTTGTCACACACAAGATCACACACACCTCCTCTCGAGCTCATGTGACCATCGATCAGTGTGTGCTGCCTGGGGCATGAATAACTGTGTGATCAGGGCTTGTAGTCTGTGTGTGTGCTTGTGTGTGTGTGTGTGTGTGTGTGTGTGTGTGTGTGTGTGTGTGTGTGTGTGTGTGGACAGGTTGTCAGTAACATGCCCAACTGGTGTTAAGCCAGGTTTTTCAACAACGGCAACATGTGACTGTTAGCTAGCAAGCTGACATTGGATTCCATATGAAATCTATCCTGTAATTAAGGGCTGAGTGCTGGGAAATGATGTGTGTGTGTGTGTGTGTGTGTGTGTGTGTTTATGTGGCCGTGTCCATGACATGTTTGGGTGTGTCTGTTGGGTTTTGTGTGTGTGTGTTTTATGAGTGTCTTTCTCTTTTCTCAAGTCTGTTGCGTTGGTGAAAAGTTTTATTCTCTTCGTGTAGCTTTCTGTTTAGCTGTGTGTGTGTGTGTGCGTGTGTGTCAGTCAAAATGAGTAACCTTCCACACCCGTCATTGTGACTCATTCTTGTCCTTTTTCCCGTCCTTCACCCAACATTTGCCCCCTCTGTACCCTCTCTCCACCCTTTCTCCTTCTGTTTCCTCTCTCCTCATTTCTTCCTCCTCCTCTTCTTCTGCTTTCTGAATATCTACATCTTCCTATTCTCTCCCTTCTGTCTCCTCCTCTCATCTTCTTTCCTCCTCCCCACCATCTGTCTATCCGTCCATCCATCCATCACCAGCCTCTCTGAGCAGCCTGTTGATCACTCCCTTCCCGTCTCCTGGCTCCTCGCTGACCAGCAGCTGTGCGTCTAGCTACCAGCGCCGGTGGCTCCGCAGTCAGACCACCAGCCTGGAGAACGGGGTCTTCCCTCGATGGTGAGACACATACTTACATACATACATACATACATAATTACATGCTATGGATATCACAATGCCAGAATTTGAATTTGACCAATACCAGTTTAAAAATTCGTGTTTCTTGTTACTTGATTGGATACTTCTAATGTACACATTGCACATGGATATTCTCATATGCAGCCAAATACATGACCACATGCTCATATTATCTGCAAACACAATGACTATTTGCACCAAACAAGGTACAAAAGGAAGAGGATCATTCTTTGATGGACACACAAACAGCATCATTTGTGCGTCGGGCACATTCTCTGCCTTTTCACATGCACACGCACACACACATGCAAACAAGCATGCATGGACACAGATACACATGACACAAACTAACATATGCAGTGCTGCTTAGGTGTGATATACACGGAGATAAAGAAGTGTAGAAGTGAGGAAGTGTTTTTTTGTATGTACTGTAACATCCTGCGGACGTTTCCCCACAACTTTCTTAACACAGGCTTAGACACGTATGCGCATGCACATACACACACACACACACACACACACACACACACACACACACACACACAGCCTCTTCCAGTCACTAATTCCCTCCCTTCGATCTCCCCTGCTCAGGGCCTCAGTCAGGCCTTTGTAAAGCTTATCCTGCTAGGACTTCCTCAGATTCCAACAAGCAGCTGGGAAAATGACACACACTACTGCTATGTACAAATAATTGTGTTCACTAACGCGCAAGCACGCACACACACACACACACACACACACACAGTGCTGTGAGCAGACAGGATGCTGTGTGAGCCTGTCACTGTAAACACAGCCATCACCCTCACAGCGCTCTAATCTTCCAGACACTAGCTCCAGCTCAGCAGCACTAAAGGAGCTTGTTTACCTGCTGCAACAGTGCAATACGCAATGATTAAAACTTGCTTTGTGTATTTTATTTTATTTTTTTATTTTTTGCTTAACAGGTGTACTTTATTATTTCTTCTGCGTAAGTGTTGCAGCGGATGTTTTACTGCTGTATATAGGATATGAAGTGGAAATATCTAAACAGTAGGGTCTTATTTACTTGCTGCTTCTGCACAAGAAAGGAAAGCATCTCAACATTTGAAATAGTATGCACAAATATTATTTCAAATGAGGAGTTAAGCAGGTAGACGCAAAATGTTTTTTTTTTTAATACATTTTTACTTATGTAAGTTTACCTCAGGCAATAACTGACAAACAGATCTGTATTTCCCCTTAAATCAATGCAAGAGGCAGTAAGTAAACACTTTCTGTTGTTTTTGCTTCACTAGTATGAGACAGAGCTGAAAAAAAAAAAAAAAGATTTTTTTCTGCTTTAATACTACAGCAGGCAAGATAAGCCAAAGATAGGATGAGACTTTATTGATCTGTGTGGGGAACTTGCACAGTTGCAGCAGAAGTCATAGGATTCATATTTATATGTTAAATAGACTGTACTGGTTGCAAGTATGGGACTTTACTTACAGATGCTACATGCAAATTTTGGCAGAAGACATGACTGCTCAAATATGAATTCCAAAATTAGAAGTGTGTTCGTTAAACAGTGCAAAGTGTGTGGTATTCTGCTGCACCTGATCAGTATTTGAATGTTTGACTGGATCTCTTTCGGTTTTGAAGTAAGCTCATCTCTCCTAACTGGTTGTCTCAGGTCGGTGGAGGAGAGCTTCAACATGTCTGACGAGAGCGGCGGCCCCAGCCTCGGTGTGGCCCGCAAGAAGAAGATCGCCATTGGGGTCATCTTCCTGCTTTCCCCCGACAACGAGGAGAACAGCCGCTTCCAGGACTTCTTCTTCTCCCACTTTCCTCTCTTTGAAAGCCACATGAACAAACTCAAGAGCGCCATCGAACAGGTGAGTCACGGAGTGTATGTACGTGCACAGAGATTCAGTTTGATTCACTTCTTGGAGTTTTGATTTTTGGGACGATTCCATTTCAGTTCGTAAACCACGATTTGAGTCCATGATTTGATTCAGGTCTTTAAGCCAAACCTTCATATCCATTAAATAGCGCAGCTATAATGTAAGGTCATCCTTTTCCAGACGACTGAACTATTTCAGTTTATTCCAGAAAGAATGGTGGGTCTTTTTAAGAATCTTGAACGAGGGGCACCCCGTTGGCTCACCTGGTAGAGTGCATAGTGGAAACCATGGCAGCATCCTGGGTTCAGTTATAGACCGAGCCCATCTTTCCTGTCTCTCTCCACTGTCGCTATCAAATAATGCAGAAATGCTAAAAAAACAAACAAACAAAAAAAACCTTACATCAATAAAAGAATGAATTGCTTCAAAACATTTCATATCGTTTAAGGCCAAATCCAGAGTGATTCGTACTACTTGTTTCTTTTAGCAGAACACTGCAGTTGAATCAGATTTTGTACTCAATGCCTCGATGAAATGAATGAATTGTCACACCTCTCCCTGATAGATGTTGTACCTTTCTCAATTTCCTTGCAGAGATTTGTCTGTCAGTGAAGTCCCTTTAGCAAGGAGATATGAATAGAACATAAATGCAAATCTTATATCCCCTGCTGTTGTAATGAGAGGAGCTGTTTAGTGACCAGTGACCAGTCAAACTGCAGACAGATTGAATGGTCAATGGTCATACCTTGTATATCTGTGGCTTTGTTTACTGGTGTATGTTGCTGGCAGCATTAACGCCCTGGAGAACTTCCAGTCTCCCCCGCCTCAACCCCTCCAGTTATACTTCGCTCCCCCTTTCCCCTAACTATGTCGTTCCTCCTCTTTAGTACCTATTTCTAAAAGTGTGTGTGTCTGTGTGTGTCTGTGCTGTGTCACTCTCAAGGCCATGAAGATGAGTCGTCGGTCAGCTGATGCCAGCCAAAGGGCATTGGCTTACAGCCGAATGGTGGATGGACTCAACGAGTTCAGGTGAGGCCACCACTCACATTCACTCACCATGACTGACACAGACATACTTGCATAGGCATCGCTCATAATGTGTCGTAGATGTTGACGCTCCTCTCCAAAGCGCCTCGCAACATTGTTACTCCCAAGACTTGTAACACTGGTGGCCTGAGAGGGAATCTCTGACCCCTGACCGAGTTTTACCTCTACACTCTTCCTATTGAGCGGCATGGGGACGCCAACTTCACTTGAGTGATTTATCCACACCCAAACCGACAGTCCAAGCTTGTTTATTTGATCTAGTGCCCTCGGTGCAATTCTCCAGCTGCTTTTTCATAGCATGACTATGTGAGTCTACACAGGGATGAAGACGAACTGAATTTTTTATAGCAATGGAAACGTTGTTGGCATCAGGACGTTGAATCTCAAAGGAACTCCCATCATCCAATGTGAATCCAATCAAAACAACAATGGAGGCAGACAGCCAGTGTCGGCTCGTTCCACCTCAGCTCACCATAACCTCAGTTCTTCCTCACTATTGGTTGTCTCTGCCCATAGCAGGACATGGTCAGGACCTGCACAGGTGTTGGGTTGTATTTTTTTTGTAATTACTAATTAGCCTTTGCACTTCCATTCTCTGAGTTAATTTCCTGTGTTCACTTCACAAAACAGAGTATGGGCACTGCTGGGTGTGTATCCATTTGGAATATGGGCAGTATCAACAGGCATTTACAAAACTATATAACAGGTGATTGGATCAGTCATTTATCTTTAACTGATTGGTCCAATCATGTTTGTCTGATTGGACTGGTTGTCTGTGATAGTGAAAGCAAGCAAATATATCGCCGAGCATGTTGCCAACATGTTACAGGACTATTCAGGATTTTTGCTGCTTTGCTGCTTTTGTCAGGAAAATCAGTCAACTTTGGCCTGTCTCTATTGTCCAATTCATCACCTAAACCCTACTCATAGTTCTTCAATGAATGCTGATTGGTTCGGGTTTCTGGTGGCCTCCGGTGATCATCTAATTGTAGCATAAATCAAACCAGTGTGTTTACCAGGGACAAAAACATGTTTACTCCCACTTTGCCCACAGCCTCACTAACAATCACTGCCTGCTTTTTTTATCCTAACACCAGAATGCTCACTGACTCGCATGTTTTATTAGTGCCAGACTCTCAATCATTCACTGGTGGTTTACCAAAGCCAACTTCTCACTCTCATCCACAGTGGCCAAACTCTCATTCTCTCACAACGTGACTGGCAGGGTCAGCGTCTTCATGTCGTATATCTGTTTTCTATGTCTTTGCACTATAAAATCTAATGAGGAAATTTCCATGGGACATAGTCACGAGAACAGCCTCAGGCTTCACATATCATGCATATTCTGGATACCAGTCGTCACTGCACATCATGAGACTTGTATTTACAGTTCACGGTGTAAAGGGTTTCGTTTCCCGGTAGTCAGGTTGTTGAACGTGGGCAGGACAGATTGGAAAGTTAGGTGACATCAAGCAATAAAGGTAAGAGATGGAAGGGTAAAGGAGCAGTAAAATCTTTTCTCATGGAATCCAGTACAGAGAAAGGAGAGAAAAAGTGACATGAACTTAACATTTTTTTCAACAAGTAGCCACAGAGGCAAGATAATGCTGATTTCACCCCTGTGACTTCTTCCACATATTATAATTTTTTCAAAGTAGTTTTTTACAGAAATGAAACTGCCAACCAACAGACTACCTGCCAAACTGGTTGGAGGCAAGTACTTGTGGAGGAAAAAAATGGAGCTCTGGTGGCCGGTTAATTGACATTTTTCACATGTCACAGTCACCAAGTAGAGGCCAACTTCTACAGTGCTTATCATAGATTTTCACCAGGGAAGCTGTAATGGCCTGGCTGGTTAGCTTCGTAAAGTTCCTGTGTTCCTCAAAGTAGGTCATAAAGTAAAATATTTCCATACTTCCACTACATTACCCAGTGCTAACATTTGGGCAGCTGTAGTGGCGTCTGGTCATTTTCACATGCCTCTCTTTCTAAGCACAGTTTGGTAGTCATCTGTCTGTATTCCTGCTGCAGTAACACACACAGTCTCAGTTATGTACCACCATATGGAAGGAGATTTACAATTTACAATATAGTCAAGATTAAAATGAAGCCGATTACAATGCAATGCAAAAATAATGTGCATAGGCATGTTCGTTTTTCCACTAGTCACTTAAAGCAGGAAACCAGACATCAGTTGGAGGTCCTGTTCTAAAAATCTATCAAAAAATCTCTTGCTGACTGGTAGAATTATAGAATGTGCTCGTGAATTTTTGGATTTCATCAGACGCCGCCGCCTCTATTTAACAAATTCCATTTTGTCATGAAGACACGGGGGCAAGTATGATAACAAAGCATCTAAAGAGAAATTTAAAGGTGTAATTAACAAACTCATATGGGATTTGTTCAAGGAATTATTCAGCATTTTTATTTATATGCATATTTATTTGTATGATACTTACATACAAGGGAACACAGACTGTTTGATATTTCTTGTATTACGTGATAGTCCCATAATTAAGACAGGGCTATATTAGGAGAGGGTGCGTCATGGCTACCAGCTGGGATTTTCCGTCTCTGGGTAACAAGGTAAATAAAGTTTACAGGGTCAGCGTATGGAAGGTCAGGGATCATGGCGAGCTGAGGAGAAACAGGGATTGTGTAATTCTGCTCTGGTTACCGATGTAGCATCCTGAGGTGTGTCAGAGCAGTCAGTGATTAATGGACACATGCCATGGTTTATGTGTGAGGCGTGCATGATGTACACAACCTCTGACCTTCCTCATATGTTCCTGTTGCATTCCTACAGCTCGAGCTAGAACATAGTAATTAATAAGATGCACAGTAAGACATGGGAGGTTATATTGGGTGAGACAGAGAGGGGACAGTGTTCTCTTCCTGTTAGAGCACACCATAGGTGGGTCCATGGTTGCACTCTGGCTGCAATGGATGCTGGCGGTTCTTTGCGTAAAGACTGTGGGCAGTGAAGGGGAAGTTGCATTGACGGAAGTTTTATAATCAACCACTTATTTGGTAACCAAAGGACATCTACCTCCTAGAAAAAAAAAAAAAAAAAACTGGTGAAAAAATAGTAAATCTACTTTTGTGACATCATCTAATACATCACATGACTACAGAAACATCCCTGATTAGAAATTAGTTTATGCAACTGATTTCGTGCGCATTTAAATATGGGCAGACATAAGTTGGTATGAATTTATGGCTTCTTTGTGCATTTGTGTGTCTGTGCATGCTTGCAACACTAATCTCACTTTGCCCACACACTCTCTCTCACACACACACACACACACACACACACACACACACACACACATGCTGGCTGGCACTTGCCTATCTGAGGTCCCCCCATTGCTGCAGTCATATGCTTATTGGCAGCGCGCCACAGCAACCCAAGCGTCCGGAGAGGCAACCCTATCTACCTCAGACACTGGCCGTGAGCACCAGAATAGTAAATAATATGTCCGTGCCAGCAGGAGGGAACGGTATTGCTTGGGACAAACAAAATATCTTTAAAATCTCACCTTCAGACAGCTGCTAAATATACGCAGGGCCAGTCTTGGCTTTTGCCATTAGGCTTTTGACTTCATGGAACATTACAGAGGGAAAAGGGTAGAAATGCCTCTCCTTGATGCTGATGCTGCTTTGACGTAGTCGAGGGTGGGCATGCACACATACCCACGTATGCAGGCAAAGATAAGCTATGTACTTAGCAGAGGCATGCGTACATAAAAGTTGCTCTGGCCTATATTAGGACTACTGTATGTTAGGGTCGGCAGTTAGAGTTCAAGGGGGAGTAGAGGGGGAATTAACCAAACTCTAACCTCTGGTATTGCTAGTGAGCACCGCGGCAAGGTGGAAAATGCTTTCTCTGTCAGAAAACAATGGCTCCGGTGATCATGTGTTGACAGCTTTAAGGGTCAGATTCCCACATACTAATAAATGGCACTCATTGTTGCCTCTGGCACTTTGGGGAGCAGTGTCCACCAAAGGGCATGCAGATGATGCTACTTACCTGCATCTCAGACAACCACCTCAAAGATCATCACTCTGTAGCCTGATACTTCTTAAGCATTTTTAATACAGCATCTAAGCCTTATCAACACTGTTTTTAAGGCTTCTGGGCAGCATTGTGCCAGTAACCCATAATAGTAGTAGAAGAAGTGAGACAGGGAGCATAAATAAGACTGGACTCAACGAGGATTCAAATTCATGCTGTAAAATGAATCATTCATATTGTGATTAATTTGTTTATACCCACTATTATTTGCATTCAGATTTAGTATATAATAATCTGATGCAAACACTACAATAAATTGTGGCTCAAATCATTGAAACTAATAATTGGTAAGCCAGATCACAAGATCCACATTACCGATTGAGACATAACTGTATAGCCCTAATCCTAACCTTTATATGTTATCAGTTATTATCCAGTAATGGCCAGGCTATTGGGTCCAAATGTACTATCTATCTTCATCTTTGTTTCTTAAACCAGTTTTTGGTAAGCAGAGCAGGGCATAAAGCCAACGAGGTCAGCAGTACATGTCAGTAATGCACAAATACGTGCCTTCTTTAAAACTGGCTCAGCAGCACCTTCATTTCATGTAACAGCCGTGCTCCTTAAAGTTCACCTGAACAGCTGGTGTGGAGAGGGTGAGACAAGATCTCCTCCTCCACCAGAGCTGGCTTGGCCTCAGACCTCTGCCCACTGGGAGCTTTTAGTAGACTAATATACACCAGACACAGCAGGGTCAAGTTGGACTTTAAAGGGCCAGGGCAACTCTACCCGCATGAACACAGGAATGAATAAAGCACTATTAGGTCATTTGATGTTACAGTCCAACTGGCAGATGATCTTTTCTGCACTGCTGACAACGAGACAGACCTGTTTTAGGATGCATTGCGTGATAAGAGACCTTAAGTCCATTTTGGCTTGAACTGCTAGGCCGTGCTGTGGAATCCAAACTACTCAGCACCATGATGCTCTTAGCTGTCACTGTTCTTGATGAGATGACAGGTTGAGGGTTTATATTTCTAAGAAATAACGGCTTAGTGATAAGATAACCAATTGCAACAGCCGCATTGCAATGCACTGCAATCTTTAAGTTCTTGTTTTCTTACCCAGTTGATACTTCTCCTTTTGCACCTGGAGTAAAGACTTTGTTACATGCGTTTTTGCTCTCCTGCAGGAAAAACACAGCAGCTTAAAGTGGTTTGAACTCTGGAATAGCAGAATTTCTGGAGAAGGTCACTGTCACTGTGTGATAGCAAAGGTTTCTCTCAGTGTGCAGCCTGGCAGGTTCTGCCAATGAGGTCATTTAAGGACATTCAGGTTCTGATTTTGCTGTAGAATTAACTTTGTTTACAACCACAGATCTCCTGCTGCTTCTGTCTTGCCAAGCAGCTTAACACCTAAAGCAAGCTTGGGAAACAGCACGGCCCTGATGGTCCTATGCTCGATCACAAGGTCCTGTAAGGAGATGGCCTTTGGTGACTGAAACTGGTAATGCTGCAAAAAATATCCATCTCAACAAGTCATTCAGTGTTAAAATCTTGTTTTTGTGGAGACCTGTTGGCTCACGTGGTAGAGCTTGTACCTCTTATCAAAGCTGCATCCTTATTCTTTCCTTCCCATTTCCAGATTTTTTTTTCTGCATCAAGTGTCATTTTCTTTTCTTGGGCTGATCTATCTTATTCCACCTTATTGCAACATATTTACACTTGTTCCAAGACAAAAATCCTGAAACAAATGAAACTGCTTTGGAAACTAGTGAGGGTGTCTCAGTTTTTTTCCACTTGATTTATTTAAAAAGAAAAAAAAAAAAAAAGCCTTGATAAGGTAGATATTTTTTGCAGTGTAGATATTAACTTCACCATTGCACTTTGCTTTATATGGAATCTTTAACTCTAAGTTGCATTGGGACTCTAAACAGCAATAGAATAACTCCAATGAACAGGTCAAAGCACCTTGTCCTCTAATAAAAACTGACACGTCTTCTCGATTGACAGTGCAACCCAGAATCTAACCCAGAATACAGCAGCTGCAGGAGCGTGCTCTTGTTTTACTCACTCAGCATACAGTACATATTTCAGCAGTGTTAAAAACGCCCCGATTCTCCACATTCCTCAGGCTGCAGAGATTCCCCTCTGCCTCTGTGTCAAAGCTTGGCCGGTTGCCGAGACATGCTCACCATCACACCCCACCACGTTCCATGGAAACTCCAGTCCTTCTCAATGGACAAATGCCCCAACTGAGGCACACACAGATAGACATAGAGGCGTACTCGCACATGCATGCCCACACAAACGCGCATACGCTGTACAGAAGGGTGCGTGTGCACTCACAAGTGTGTGTGCGCAAGTATTTCTGACTTTCACAAACAGACACACACACACACACACACAACCAGGGTCTCCCAGGGCCTCACTGCAGACAGCAAAGCTCTGTGAACTGAGATCTCTTTTGTTCACCCCAAGAGACAATAACATTTCTGTTCTCTCTCTGTCGCTGTTTTCTGTCTTTCTCTCCTTCCCTTCCCCTTTCCTTCACTCTCTCCCCTGCCCTCTCTGCCCTCCTTTCCCCTTTCTTTCTTTATCCCCCCCCTCCACCCCTTCCCCTTTATCTCTCCCTGCCCTCTCATCCTCCTTCCCCTCCCTCCTGTTCAGGACGACCATCTGTGACCTCTATACCATGCCGCGGGTGGCCGAGCCTGTCTGGCTGACGATGATGTCTGGAGCCCCGGAGAAGAACCAGCTCTGCGGCCATTTCATGAGGGAGCTCTCCATGCTGATGGAGCAGACCTCCAAGAACCAGTTGAGTGGCACTCTGTACTCACACCAGGGTCACAATGCTCATTTGATTTCTGCAATACCATGGGAAAGTCAGGGAATTTGATTAGTTCCCTGAGGATGCCAAGAAATATAAGGGGAATTCTACAAATGGACCACTTGAACTTCCTAGGAATATACCAGAATGCATTCACAAACTCATTTCACACATTTATTATATTACATGGTTTCCTGCTGTTTTATACATTATATGGCCACAGCAAACCCAAGGAAGCCAGAGCGGTCACCCCTCTAGAACTTTTCTGACCTGAACATCAACATCAAGACAGCAAAGAAGAAGTAAAAATGTTTAAGTCAGAGACACGCTTCTGTTTAGTTATAGAAAGTCATGACATTTTTACATCAGTGGCACAGCAGGAGTCCTGTAAAAGCATGCTGGACAGGAGACAGCAGATGAGCAGAGAAGCACAGAGTGCTTTTATTTCCACTACCAGAGAGAAAGGCACCTTGACATAAAGAATGTTAAACATACATGCATGTTATTAAGAATAATAATTAATAAGATGCAAATGAACACACAGATGCAGAGAAATGTTGTATACACGCACACACACTCAAATGTCCTTGTCAAGCTTATCAAGACAGACGCATGCTTGCACACACACTACTCTTTCTCTCACACATGCACTTTCTCTCTTTCTCACTCAAACACACACATCCTCAGAGGGAGCTGTGAATGTGAAGATCCCTGCCAGTCTCTGGCTGGTTATTGTTGGCGTTACAAAGCCATGCCAAACCACTACTAATTGTACATACATGAATTGGTAGCAAGGCCTTTATTGAACATCCTATTTTCTATTCAGAACGGCTGATTTCAGTTGTATTCAAGTATTGGATCAGCTATTTAAAACTGACCTAAAGCAGTAATCTCTTGCATTTTCATGTAAATATTTGTCTGTTTTGCTGGTCTTTATCACTGATTGACACAATAATGATGTAGCCAATGCTCATCTCATGAAAGCTGTTTGGAACTCCTGATGTCACATATGTCTTTCATGGGTCAAAATCCCCTGGCATACTGGATGTGATACACTTTACATTTGCAGCAGCAGCAATAGCTAGCTTATTTGGAATAAATGGAAAAAGATTTGGGTTGACCTGTGACAGCCACCATAGCTGAACTGCCTAAGAAAACACTGCCACCTACAGAAACTCACACTTTAAAAGAAAATGTAAGGAAATTACATGGAAACCCGAACACAACAGAAAGTAAAAAGCCATGGACACTAAGAATGACTGTCCGGAGATGGTGTAGGTGTTGAGACCCTTCACCCTACTTTATCCTTTAATGTTTATGCCTACCAGCCTTCTCTACATATCTGAACACTTTCAAAATGTCTAAAATGTTGTCTCAATTAAAGCCATATATCTCCATGGTAACCATTGGAGTCACTTGTATCACCATCATCACGTCACGTCACTGTTTCCACAGCTACTGGTTATGATGACTGCGAAACAACTGAAAGATCAGGCTTACTGCATCACACTAGGTCTTAATTCAGTTGTCATTTCACCTTTCCCATGGCTGATAGTTGTGATGACTGCCACTATTACAACTGCACTCCAGCACATGATTGAACTTGACCACCATGACACTGTGAGTCATAAGACAGGAAGGGAAGTAGACACTTGTGGTCAAGACTGAGAAGTGAATCATAGCAATACAATGTGTGTGTGTGTGTGTGTGTGTGTGTGTGTGTGTGTGTGTGTGTGTGTGTGTGTGTGTGTGTGTGTGTGTGTGTGTGTGTGTGTGTGTGTGTGATGCGTGATGCGTGATGCGTGATGCTGACGGTAGGAATAAAGTGTCTGACCAAAGAACATCTGACCTGACCAACAATGGTCTTAAGGGAAATGGGGGCAAAAAAGTTCATATCACTTTTAATCAGTTGTGTTTTTTCCACTATCATTTCATTCTGCTTTATTATTTGGTTCTATTCAATTCCATTCTCCTCTATCCTCAACTGACCAACCTGTCTTGCTGTATTCCAGATTCCTCCCTGCCTTGTTGACAGCCATCTTGACCAATCATCTGGCCTGGGTGCCCACCGTAATGCCCAATGGTCAGCCTCCAATCAAGATCTTCCTGGAGAAGCACTCCTCACAGAGCGTTGACATGCTGGCCAAGACACACCCCTACAACCCACTCTGGGCACAGCTAGGTGAGACGATCACACACACACACACACACACACACACACACACACACACCACACACACGAAGAGAAAAGCATGTGCCTGGTTTGGAAGTAAAATATCACGCCTGGTTTTGGTTTTCATCTTGTCTCAAGCTGGTAGTTTTCCTTCCTTACATGCCATTTTTGAACATTACAAAAGGAAGACCAGTTCAGACAATCAGAGCCTTCAAATTTCTAATAGTTCTGCCATAAAAAAAATTGTTATCTCAGGTTTTATTCTGCCACTTTATAGACGTACTTTAGTTGATAATGACGTTTCATGTAAAGTGGGAACTCATGGATGACATGGGCCTAATCCACATATAATGGTGTTTTTATTATGTTTGTTAAGAGGAAGCTGCTTGGTTAAGAAAGTTAACTCTATTATTTTAGTTGTGAAACTGAATAAAGTTGTTTCCCCTTTATAATTGCCCTTGTGCAACTGATAAGCATCACGTTGACTTGTGATGGAACATGTGACATTAGAAGAAATCTACTTATTTCTGATTAAAGCAGTGACATGCTATAAATATCAGTCAGCTTGAAAAGTTTACTGAGTTGTCAACAATCTCATTCTCAAGTGTAGTGGGAAAACAAGTTCAGTAAACAGTGCCATCCAGTGTTCAGACAAGAGAAATGCAGATCAGTCTGCTGATACCTCAAACAAAATAAGAAATGAATTAATGGAGAGGGGGAAAAAAAGAGACCACACAAGGTTAAATATTTGTATAGCTGTCTTCTAAAAGTTGGGAACTGCATTACTTATAAATGAGAACTGTAACGGCTTGAACACCTTTAGCAGTCCAGAAGTGTTTATTGTTTGCTCCTTCCTCTGCTGCCCTTGTTG
The DNA here is from genome assembly GCF_902150065.1 of Myripristis murdjan. Classification (NCBI taxonomy): domain Eukaryota; kingdom Metazoa; phylum Chordata; class Actinopteri; order Holocentriformes; family Holocentridae; genus Myripristis; species Myripristis murdjan. The sequence goes on along the minus strand of NC_043993.1, from coordinate 7,858,204 downwards.
ATACATTTACTGCACAATGGACATGAAAGGAAGCCGTAATGTTTTGCTGCTCCCCGTAGTTTCTCCAGAAATTGTAGAAAAATATCTAATATGTAGTGTTTCACAAAATAAAATCAACCAAAAAAAACAAGGAAAAACTGTTACCAGCACATGTAAAGTTAGTCTAGTTACTGATGCTGCTTTCCGATGTCCCTGTTTATAGGTGACCTGTATGGTGCCATTGGCTCACCTGTACGTCTGTCGAGGACAGTGGTGGTTGGCCGCAAACAGGATCTGGTCCAGAGGCTCCTCTACGTCCTCACCTACTTCATCCGCTGCTCCGAGCTCCTGGAGACCCACATGCTGGACAGTGCTGAGGATGAAGCCATTGTTATGCCTGGCTCCCTCATCACCACCTCCTTGAGGAGAGGAGAGGTCGAGGAGTCAGACTATGTCCTGGTAACCGTCCACAAACCCAGCGGGGACTACCTGTCCCAGGGGGCCCAAGGCGGGCAAGCTGAGGCCGAGGACAGCAGCTACCCCTCGGATAACAGCCTCCAGAGCAGCACTTACACAGACACGGAGGTTGAGCCTGGTGCCGGGGACACGCCTAAGGAGGAGGATGAAGAGGAAGATGAGGAAGATGAGGACAGTAGTGAGAGTCAAGGGTCCAGGAGCAGTGTGGTTCAGACGGGACACAGCGAGAGTCACTGCCGGAGTCAGGGCACCCTGCTTATCACCAGGACTGCAGAGGCAACTGAAACCAGGGAGCTGCGCAAGGAGTCTGGCAGCCCGCTGCACACTGAGGCCAGACTGGAGACAGTGGTGTGTGTCGGCTCGGCGTCCCCCAGGGAGCAGACCTGTGTGCTGGATGCAGAGACCAAGAGCAACCTGGAGTCTCTGGTCCCATTCATACCAACAGCCCTAACACCAGACCCATCCTCACCTCCCACCAGCCAAGAGGGGAAGGACATTGAAGCAGAGGCCAGGATGGAGGCAGGGGTTGGGAACCAGCCTATAAAAGTGCTGGCTCCACGAACCTTGGGAATCCCTCTGGAGAAGAAGCCCCCAGATAAGAACCTGCCTGCTGCGGTGCCGGTCCCAGGTATGCCAGGAAACACAGCGACAGGGCCCATGGTGCTGACACTTACTGAAGAGGAAGAGCCGGCCACAAAAGTTACTTTTCTGATTGGAGACTCGATGTCTCCAGAGTCAGACACGGAGAGCCGCGGAAGGAAAATGGAGGAGGACATCAAAAAGCACAAAAAACACCTCAAGGATAAACAGCTGCTGCCTGAGCAACAACAGCAACAACTAAAGCATCATCAAGGACAACATTATCAACAACAGCCACAGCAGCAGCAGAAGGGAGCAGATTCAAAGACCAGCAACAACAGTGCAACATCAGAGGACCAAACCAAACAGACCAAGGAGGCTCCAGCCCTGCAGCGGGTCTCCAGTAAAATGCCCCAGTGGAGCCCCGAATATATGGACTACAGCGAGTTTGATGAGTATTTCTGCTCAGAGAACCCTGTTGAGACCAGGACTATAGACGATGTGGCCAAACAACGGCAGGACGCCAGTGCCACGAACAAAAAGCACAAAGAGTTGCTAGACCCCTCGGGAACCCCTACATCAAGTGACTTGGAGGGTCCTGGCTTTCAGGGTGCAGGCCGGGGTTTGGGTTTGGGTTTTGGTCTGGGTCTAGGTCTGAGTCCAGGTAGTGGAGATGTAGGGTCCTGCACAACAGGGGACAGGAAGGGGGAGAGTTCAATTGAGGTCCAGGGAAGGTGTAGGTGTGGGTCTACAGACTCTGTTGAGACCTGCTGCTGCAGGGGCTGTTCTGCTGAGCAGGACAAGGGCATCGTTGTGTCAGTCGCCGTCCCCCAAGATGGCAAAAACAACAGCAGCAACAACAAAGGGGACCAAAAGAGGAAGGCGGCGCCAGTCAACGACTGGGAGATCCCGCGTAACGAGAGCTCAGACAGCGCGCTGGGGGACAGTGAGAGCGAGGAGACGGAGGATTGGCAAGAGGAAGTGGTGGTGCCCTTCCCTGGGTGAGTGGGACATACATACACACACACTTACTCACAGACTTTCTCTTCTAGTTCTCACATACCTAACTTAGCTCATCTGTATTGGCATGTCCAATTTACTAAAGCTTTATATGTAAGCAATAAAATAACTGAAAATAAAGTAAAAAATAACAAATTATAATCACCTATTCATCCTCATCATTTGATAAAACACTTTTATAGGAATCTTATATCATGTTTTCTGTTAACAGATCAAAGTTGGTGGAGAACTACTCAAAGCCAAGTATTGCCAATTTTGGCCGGTCTCTATTTGGAGGCTACTGCCCCACCTACGTGCCAGACTTTGTACTACATGGGATGCCTAGCGATGAGAAGTTACGGCAGAGCCTCATGGCTGAATTGACCCATGCTGTACAGGTAATGGTTCAGTTGGAAACTTTTTTTCTCAGTGCCAACACAAATGCAGAATCAGGACTCACAAGTAGCCCATTGGACAGAATTTAGTAACCCATCATCAGGTTGGAGATTTTTGGCCACAGGTTTGGAGTCAAAACAGATCGGAGTTCAGTCACTGTAAATTCAGCTAAGCGTATTGGCTTTTACCGCACTCATTGTTTCATGTGAACCAAAGACAAGGTGAATTATGGCAGTGTGAGCATCGATCTCTCTCTTTACTTCCTGAGCTTGGTTCATTTCGTAATGCTTGGCTTTCCAAGCATGACTGCTAACTGCTGAGTTTCGGATATCAACATCCGTCTTCCTCTGAGATTTGGGGTTGTTTCCTGCATTTAATTTGGATGACAGTATCAATACTAATGAACTGTATCACAGTTTGTTTGCAAGAGTATGGGGTTCTGCATTTTCAGGCGGTCTTGGTTATTTGGTGGCATTCTCACTATTACTACTGAAACAAACCAAACTACATGAGGCAGCACTGCAAACATGATAGCAGTAAATGCATCTTTACACTATCAGATTCTGGTATTTGGACAAAAACAGTTGTGTTCTTCCTTCCTTAGAGTGGTTATTTGTTTACAGTTTGTTTCGAAATGCGACACAAGGATTTATTTGTAAAACCTTCTGCTGCATTGGCTGAAATTAGTACTCCATCTTTCTCCATAGCATCCAGTATTGGATGAGCCCATAGCGGAGGCTGTCTGCATTATAGCAGACACAGACAAGTGGACAGTGCAGGTGGCCAGCAGCCAGAGACGGGCCACAGATGTCAACAAGCTGGGGAAGGAAGTCCTGGTGTCCAGCCTGGTTTCAAGCTTACTGCAGTCCACTCACCAGCTCTACAAACTCAACCTCTCACCCAACTTTGTATGTTAAACCCTTCACTATTTATACTATATTTATGATGGAAAATGTTTGTTTGATAGACTTCTGTTTTTACCACTGATAAGAAACTTGGTCACATGCTTGGCAACATCCCTGTGTGTATATAGTGTTTGGCTTTTTTTTTTTTTTCTTTGTTTTTTTTTACCTCTACTGACTATGCATGTTCCTGTCTCTTTCTCTTCCAGTGTATAATGCACCTTGAGGACCGTCTGCAGGAGATCTACTTCAAGAGTAAAATGCTGGCTGAGTATTTGAAGGGCCAGACTAGAGTCCATGTCAAAGAGCTAGGCATGGTCCTAGGGTAAGCAACTCTCTTTATACCCACCTCACAGATGGTACCAAGGTTTATTTCTATTGGTTATCCAGCCTTTTTGAGAATGCTTTGCAGGAACTCTATGAAGGAAAAACAAGACATGATGGTTAATATCAGAGAAGAAAGTGTTCAATATTCTTGAAGCTATTTCTTGCATCATTTTGACAGCTGTGTTTGCCACCAAACTTGCCAGCTTTGGAGTTAATCTTACTCTGCTATTGGCTCTGTTGTCCTTCCAGAATTGAGTCCAGCGACCTTCCCCTGTTGGCTGCGGTGGCCAGCACTCACTCTCCCTACGTGGCACAGATCCTACTGTGAGACTGCAACAGCACCGAGGTCCCAAGCAGCTGGCCGGCCGAAGAAAGACTGGGTGGTGCCGCTCTGGCCCCACAATGGCTGCCCGTGCTCCACAGGTGCCCCGACAGGGCTTCCTGACCTGTGTGCTGGGGCTAGAGCAGGGCGTGTTGGACTAAGCCCATAGCCAGCGCCTCCCCTCATCACAGAGCCGGTGGCTGCTGCTGCTGCTGCTAAATTTGGTGCAATACTGACTTTGTACCACTAGGGGGAGTCAGAGACCACAGTCACATAGGTGGAGCGAGGCTCTGCTCATGACTGGAGCATCCCTGAAATGACCTTCTCCTGTTTTTTGAATGTTTCTTTTAAAACAGGACTTTTTTTGGACACAGAAGCCAAAGACTTTATTAATTTTTCCAGTTGAGAATGGAAATTTAAGATATCTATAATTTTTTTCTTTTCTTTTTTTTCTGTACAATCTTAAACCCAGTCGAAGGAAGCAAAAGGACTACGTGTTTAAGGGAATTGAATGGACTCTTTTTTTTTTTCTTTTTTTTTTTTTAACTTTATGGTTAATATCATTGAGAATATTATCAATCTCACTTATGCCAATTTATGTCATATTGTTTATCCTCATGTATTTGTTTACAAGCAAACTTTCCCTGAGATATCTCAATGATAAATTCTTTCTTTATTCTTTGTTAAATTACAATGCCTCCATAAATTCTGACTTTAAAGCCTATTTTTGGGCATGAGGGGGTGATCGATGCACACAGTAATTTTTAGTTCTCTACAAGCTGGTTTTGAAATGGCAAAAGGTGGCTTTGACATTCTTATCATAGGTACAGCACTACCTCAGATCTTAATATGGGCGATGGCTACTACATGCATTTACAGTTGCCCCATAGCAAACCCTGAGGTATCATTTTTATGCTATTTTAATCAGAGGAATGTCAGCTTGAACTGTGCGCAGACTCTATGCTGTGTTCTTTGTGAAAAAGGGAAGACTGTTTTATTCCTTAAGTTGATCGTTGGTCAAAACAAACAAACAAACAAACAAAAAAAAACTGCATATTTTTGCTTCAGAATGTGATTAATTAAAATGGGTCCCTTTCTACTGTGGAAAAGCTAAAACATTGCATTATCTATATCTATTTTAAAACCAAAATGCTGAGATATTTTCACACTTTTATAGCTTCGCCACCTTCATACGATGTTTACGGCTCTCACGTTTGCTTCAGAGACGGGAGTAGAGAAACAGAGTAGGCCTTACAGCACGTTAATATATGTATCAGTCACACACTATTTTCAGGCAACTCGTGTTCGGATGACGTTTTTATTCACAATACCACAACATGCAAAACAAAAAAAACAACAGTAGCACGCTTACTGTTTTGGTCTCTTTTTTAAAAATTTATTTTATTTTATTTTACCATTCTGTAGTTTTTCATGACATTGATGCGTGTGTGAGTTTGGAGGTTATGCCATATAACCAGGGTGCGATTTGCCGGGGGAAACTGGTTGCTCTCCCAGCTTCTCCTTTTTGGTAATATTTCATCTCCAGTGAGGCGTCTTTTTTTTTCTTTTTTTAATGAAAGCCAACCACTGAAAACATTTAAAAACCCACTGGAAGTGCATCTATATTCTCTCAGCTGTGTAGCAGCCTAAACCGACCACGTTACTTTGTTTTGTACACTTACGTACACGTCTTAGAATTAGACACAAAGAGACAAAGCATGAATTTAAGAATGGCCCCCATTAACTCTGTTCAGCCAGCTTTAACCTGTGAGTGGTTTCTGGTGAGCAGTATTATTTTAAGCTGTTCTTTATTGGCTGCCACAGCATGACAAATCCCTTTGGCTGTGGCCAAATTGATACAAAATATATTTTAAGATTAGCATGTGGCTTAGGTAAATGCTTTCTCGCTTCCTCAAATAATGTATGTAACTGATTGATAGGCCTTAGGTGTACAGTGTATGCCACAATGTATGTTGATAATTAGACAATGCAGAATGAAATGGCAATTTTCTCCCATTCAAAGTGTTCCCCCTACCCTTGTTTCTCTTTCTTTTTTTCCTTTTTTTTTTTTTTTTTTTTTTTTTTTAAAAAACCAAATCGCACCCTGAATATGACCCAAGTCTTAATGGACATGGCATGAATGCATCAGAGGCTTCTGGAGAAGTTGTTTTGCTGGTCAAATTGATATATACATGCTTGTTACTGTATGGAAGATGCTCTGCTATATCAGCCTACATTTTGTACAACCCCCCGCCATTACGTTTAAAAGGGTATACATTTGTATCTGCTTCTCCCTCTTTGTATATGATTTAAATTATTAAGGTAGGTCATGGTGTGTGTAACGGTTCGTGTAAATTGTACATACTCAGTTTATTTCCATTTATTTGTACAGACTGTCTTTAAGAATTGTCCCCTCGAATTATTCTTTTCCCAATTTTATGGGAATGTTGTGCAATAAAGATGCTGATGCTAGGAATTTCATTGTCTCTGTCTTTGAAATATAACTCTATATTTCCTGGAGCACTCTCGCTGATATGTGTGATGATAAGAAGAAAATATTTCCCAAAACCTGGAAATGAGAGATCCAAGAGCCATAATTCAAATTGAGGAATTCATGAGAAAATTGCGGAGCGGTTTTACAGGCAGTGAATTTGCAGACGCGGAGGCAGAACCCAGGGTGATTGTACAGGGAAATAAGCACATTTTCTGCTTCATAAATAAAAGTATTTGTTCTTAATAGTCCCAAACAGGCATTGTGTGAGGCCACAGGCCCGGTGAGGGCTGGCCCACTCATTTATTTACTCTTTTTCTATCTTTGGTTTGTTGTAATTAAGGATGAAGTAGCATTTACCTTTACATTTCTTTATTTATATTTATTTATTTATTGTTTGCTTTATAAATTCAAAGTGGCGCTCATTCAACATGCAAAGTAGTGCGCACTGGACGAGTGCAGGACATTATGAGACTTTCTCTTTAGACTGGTGGCAGCATGCCAGCTGGATGACATGCAGCAGTTAACCCGCTTTTGAATCCACCACGATATCACTGGTCGTGACTCCACCCTCCCCGCCGCACAGCACATGACCCAAAACGAGCGAACCGCAGTTATGCAATAGAGGAGTGACGGCCGAGGGTGAATCCCCCGCTGGCAGTCGCCTGTGTGTGTGCGTGTGTGTGTGTGTGTGTGTGTGTGTGTACATCACTATGGCTTTACTTCACTCCTGTCAATAGTGGGCTGTTATAAGAGATGATTAACAAACATGACACTTGTGAGTGATCACACTTAGAAACTGGGTGAGGTGCAGGGTGAGACTTGTATTTTATTTATTTATTTAGTGTCATGGCCTTTAATTCCAGATGAAGTGTAAAACAAGAGGGCAGGATGGGCTCTGGTCTCCTGTTAGACTTGGATCTGTGTGGGCTGTCGCTGCTCAAAGTGACTCCAGGAGTCCGCAGAGGGAAAGTTGATGCTGCCTTCAGGTGCTCCTCGGAGGCCTCGACTCCCGAGCTCTGATAGCCGCAAATGCAGCGTGAAAAATCCCCTGCTGCACAAGAAGTCAAACCATCTATTCTTTTGGACAGTGACGGCAGTGCATGGTTTTGAATCAACAGCAGAAGAATTAGAATGAGCGCTGATAGCCACCACCATCGCTGAACAAGAGAAGAAAAGAAGAGATCATCATCTAGCCATGTCCAAGGAAAAGAGATCTTAGACTTATATTACAGGCCACACTGTTTGATTGACAGGTGTTTTTTGCTGAGTGCAATAAAAAACAAAAAACAAAAAAACATCACAGCAGTAATGGGTTGAACACTGAACATGTTGCAAAAAGCAAGCAAACAAACAAACGAGCAGATTATCACATTGATGTATAACCCAACAATGGTTTTCAATCTTTTGTTGTATTATTAATAAAGTCCAAGGCTATTTGCATCTGTTGTTCGTCTATTTAGGCTATTTATCCTTTGACATATGCAGTATCTCAGTATGCATATTAATCATTCTAACAATAATAGTAGTATTACCACTATACAATTATTTATCATTATCATCATCATTATCATCATCATCCGGACCCCTAAATGACTTGGGTATAATATAAAAAAAACTCCCCAAGTTGTATTTACTGTAGGGGGTGTAACTTCTGTAACTTCAGTAACTTCTGCCAGTTCAGCTGCATTGATCTGCCAAAACAAATGAACAGAATGAATCACTTGGACTTCAGCCTCGACTGATATGAAATACATTGAATAGAGTCATTCCCAAGCCTTAAAAATACCTAACAATGTGGCCATAATATTGCAGCTTTTCGTTATCAGTAAAATTAAAGTAAAAGTAAATCTATTCTGTTTGTAAAAGGATATTACATATGTTTAGACTACAGGGGTGGGACGATATGCTTATCTTTTGATTCAATACTATTGTGATATTTGGGTGCCAATTTGATATGTATTGCAATTCTATTGATATTCTACAAGCATGGCAATTCAATATTATGGTTTGTTTATTCATATCCAAAGAGCCCATGTTCATTGAGATATCTTGAGATCAAAGATCAAGGGACCTCTTTGAAAATGGCCATGCCAGATTTTCCCTCACCAAAACTTTGCCTAAATTTGGAGTTATATTCATTTAGTGCCCTTGCCAACAACCTAGCATGACCTAGCATTCTTGGTACCAAGAGATTCCTTAGGTTTTCTAATGTGTTTTTATACCAATACCAACATCTTCACTTTAAATCAATGCAGACATTAAAAAAATCGATTAAAACATATTAAGAAGGAAACACAATACTTAAGTGAATCGATTTTTTCCACCCCTATTAGCCTATATAATAATGGATTTAAAATTTGTTGCTAAGGTGATCAAAACATCGACTCCAAGTGTGGTTTACCAACTCAAACAGAATTGAATCAAGTCCAAAAAATGTAAATTGAACCTCCAATGAGTGGTGTTTCAAATTTCCGCCAGGCCATGAACGCCGCCTCGCTGTCGGCCAGACAGATGTCGTCAACTCCACACAGTGAGATCTGGAGGAGGGATCTAAATCTGAACTCCTGGATCCAGCCAACGCTAGCTACCGAGGTGGACGTTTCGCTCACCAAAGATGTCCAGATTTCGTGACAACAAGTCCCGCAGATTTGATTGTCTCTCTCCTTTCAGCTGTATGTACTCTTTCCCGGATACGCAGTAGCTAAAGTGGAGTTTGTTTGCCTTGGAGAAGGAGCCAGCAGTCCGTTTGAAGTGAACTCCATCCATGCTCGGCTGGGCGAGGAAAAGAGCAGCGGGGATGTGAGTTTGTTCAGCCCCGGCTCGACTTAACAAGCGTAGGAGACGTGAAAGTGAGATTAACTACCAGTGCGGGAGGAGGTTGGGTTTCTGTGGCGGATTTGAACCGACTTAAGAAGTTATGAAAATGACCGGAGCCATGGAAACTTCCTTCAAACAGGCTTTGAAGAAACCGCCCTCGCTACGGACAGCAGAGGTAAACAAAACTCTCCGTAACTTGATTAGCATGGCCGCGCTAAAGCTAGGTTCAGTCAAACTGTTGCTTCACGTCGCCGCAGGGAAACCCCATTCAGCTGTCAGCCCAGGGCAACCTGACACACACGGCTCCAGTTTGCTTTTACACTAAACTATCTGAGTTGTATCACACGCTCTTACACTAACATCATTTTGTATTTAATCCAAAGAGAGTGCAGAAATAAGATAGTAACAGTTTTTGGGACAGTTTGTGGGCTTCACGGACCAGAGGAGAGCTCCCCAACAAAATCATGGAGAACTACTTTTCCTCCTCTAGGTTTTGAAACAATCTGAGCGGACGTAGAAATGTAATTCAGATTAATGAATTAGTGCCACACTGTTTTTCCATTTACGTAACAGATTAATGTGAAATTCTGTGCTAAAGCTTAAAATTAAAACAAAACTCCTGTCAGATGGGAGGTTCCTGGAAGAAAATCTAGGGGGGTTCAAGTCTCAGGGGATTTCTCTCTCTCTCTCTCTCTCTCTCTCTCTCTCTCTCTCTCTCTCCCTCTCTCTCTCTCTCTCTCTCTCTCTCTCTCTCTCTCTCTCTCTCTCGCTCTCTTTTAACATGATTGAGTTGGGAACCCCTGTTTTACAGCACTGCACCACTAGGCCTGCAAATTCAGTTTTGCACTCAAAACATAGCATAGATTTCCATCAGGGAGCTTATGCCTAAGCCCAGGAGGTTGTTTTTGTAAACTTAAGTTTGAATGAAGCTAGTGGAGTCTAATAAACTGCTGCTTTCTCATCCCACCTTCCTCCTCCTCCTTTCACCTCTCTTCTCCTCCCTCCTCCCTCCTCCTCCTCCTCCTCCCAACACGAAGTTGTGGAAACACAGCTGGCTTGTCATTGCTTTGGCTACTCTTTCTCCCCCCAAAATAGCTCAGGCCATCCTCCCTCCCATGCTCAGCTGCTGCTAATAGTTTTGAAGCGCAAGCATTTTTAAAAGCACAATTGGTGTTTTAACAAAAAAAAAAAAGAAAAATTGTTAAAAAAAAAAAAAAAAGCTAGCCTCCAGCTTTGCACTACACCCTTGAAAAGGCCCTTTTTATGGCTGTGATCCTGTTTGTTTGTGTGTGCGTGGTAAGTAGAAAGCCTCTTTCACACCTTTCAGAGGGGGCTTTTGTACGGAGCCAAACAAACCATAACAACCGTGTTTGGTCCTCAAACATATGATACACTCAGCAGCCAAGTGCATCTGTGATTCCATAACCAGCCACATGATGCCGTGAATAATTTGATAAAGTGACTAAATTTGGCCTATCGGTCAGTCTGAAGACAGGAGGGAGGAGGGGGCATGTGGCTCTTTAATTCTGTATTGCTGTGTCTTTTTTGAATCATGGATTCTAAGCACTCCCTGTTCCTTTAAGCAGGATTTTAAACCAGCAGTGGTACATGAGGAAAAACAAGGTGAAATCCTTCCATGTAGCTCAGCACAGTGTTGGGATGTGAACCTGTGATGAGGGAGAGAATACAAGGGAACCCATGAGTATTATTCTGTTTTTTGGAGTGTATTGCAAAGCAGACAGATCATTTAAAAAAATATATCACTAAATATCTTCTGAAATTGAGCTTAGTATTACCAGTCGTCAACATGGATCGCTGTGCTGTGTTCATACCACAAACCAAGTTTGGTTTTGCACATGAAGCTGCAGCAAATGTTTTCCACAGTTACCAGGCTAACTTTTGCTCAGTGGAACATCCTGCTCTTGTTCATGGTGTTTGTCAAACTCAGGTCCCTGGCCCGCCGCAGGCTCCATGGATGTTACCATGCGGCCTGTGGGTTGGTTAATAGGCTGCTATTTCTGCTGGATTTGTACATAGTGGAAAGTGATAGAGGAGTCATCGGTGGAACTAAACCTCTGACAGTGTGAGGTTGTGGTTTGCAGCTTGAACCGCAGTCTAAGCTCTTTTCTCACACTGCTTGTTTATGTTTGTGTTTTTGTTCATTCAGGAGAGAACGTTCCAGTTCCTGGTTTGGGTTTTTTTAATCACTAAGACGTCTCTATGCGTGCTCACCGTCAGCAGTGTTGTCACTATATACCGAAAGATGTTGATGTTGTTTAATTAACAATAGTAATTGTTACACATAAGACAGTCATAAGAATTTGTTACCAAGCCTATTTGTGGTTTCAGTATCTGCTCAACTTGATCCAACACTGCATAACTCAGTGCTGTTATTCTAATGTAGCCCTAGCTTATATGTTGAAAGTCCCCCTCCATTCAGAAATGTGTTTTTCTTATGTTTTTTTTCTTATGTTTTTTACATTTTCTTCTGAACTTGACTCTACTTACTTGCATCTGTGCAAAATTTCTCACTAGAGAGGTGTTTTCACAATGCTCTACTGAAGGTGGAGGTGTCTGTGCACGCCCATAAAATCTGAGCGTCTGATGCACCCCGGGCCAGCTGGGTTTGGTACGTCTCAAATCTGACAGGCAGTCCCGTCAACTGGTTCCCTATCAATAGCAGCAGCTCTGCCAGTCTCCACTCAGTTAGTGTATGCAGAGCTTTCCCACACCAGTCTTTTGTTTCCCAGAAAGAACAAGACCCACTCCAATTGGCTGCTTCACTTGAACAATATTAGTGTAACTTAGGGATTCGCTGAAAAAAAAAAAAAAAAAACGTTGACAATCTTTCCATGTTCAGTGAACAGAGCTCTGGTCACGAGGCGGTGTACCAGCAGGCAGGGACGTGGGCGGAGGCAGTTTTCCTATTCATGGATCCACTTTTAATGAGGGCAAGATTTAGAGTTACATTTTAGCTGTTTTAAGACACAAAGTGATGTTTATTCATGGAAAAGTCTTATAAATATGTAATATTGACAAATAAGGATTAGTTTTTATGGGCCTCATAAATGGCTGGAGGCACACATTAAATCTGCAGAAGTTAAAGTCATGCTTATAGGACTATATAGCAAAACATCAGCACATTATCATACCTGTGTACTTACTGTTACGACAGCACATTTTATACAGCCCCTCAAATTTGAAATGAGGATTTTGCTGGTTGCTCTGTTTCCTACTTGAAGGCTACAGGCCAGTGTTGAACTTATAACTCGGTGTACTTATACTGATGAAGTATATACGTTTAAATACTTGAAACCCATACAGTTTCCATTGCGTACTTGTTAATGTTTAGACAAAGTTTTTAAACACAAGTGTGTGTGCTGAGTGGGATTTCCGTTTTTGCCGTTGAATGAGTAATCAAGAATTGAGGAGTTTCACGCTTGGTTTCAGCTATCAAAAACTCTGATATTGCAGCATCTCCAGTCACAGAATCTAGCCAAACAATCAGGATTACCATTTTAACCACAGTCGTGCGTCACTGAAGGTCGTTCTGGCTTAAGAGCGTCAGTGAAAATGCCTTGAACGTGAATGTCTGAGGCGTGTTGCAGGTTTGCCCGTCTTCCACGCAGATGTTTGGCTCAGTTGTTAATCTCTCACCGCAGGTTTTCGGCCCTTCAACCATTTCCAGTTTCTTGAGTTTTCCATCTGGGTCTGCCCTGCCTGCCTACCTTTCTCAGTGCCATGCAGATGCCTTGGTGGTAGCAGACAACAAATCACGCCCGGTGATTTATGGCAGCCATGGCATTGCCCAGTGCACACTGGACATTTATGGGAATTCCAACCATTATAAAGCCACAGTCTCCCACGGGAGAGGGTGAGCGAGGTAGAGAGAAAAGGAGAGAGAGAGAGAGAGAGAGACAGAGAAACACAGACCTAAGTGGTGACTATTTGCTTTCTAAGCAAGCAGACGAGCCGCCGTGGACAGAACAGGAGATGCAAGGCAGAGTGTGGTTGACGGTGTATTTTTGGAATCTCTATAAAGAAATAAGATTCAAAGGAGGGTGTGTGTGTGTGTGTGTGGCTGTGTGTTTCAGCATAAGTCACCAAGGAAAAGTGGTTTGCTCAATGCTGACACAACTCAACAAACTGAAGTTAAAGGATAATACCGGTATTGTTTTAAATGTGTGGCCATCGTCTGGGCTGCCTTTCACATTATTCCCGGTTGTGGCTGCACACAGTCAGCGTAGTTGGAGGCATCTTGCCCTGTTTTCTTCTCTTGCTGTTTCAAAGCCATTCATTGTACGATATGAAGAGCAATCTGCTCAAGTTTGGAAATTTCCCAAGCTATACAGTGCTACCAGAAAGTATTCACACCCCTTCACTTTTTCCACATTTTGTTACGTTACAGACTTATTCTAAAACCGATTTGAGCATAGTTTTCTTTTTTAAAAAAATCTACACAAAATAGCCCATAATGACAAAGTGAAAACATGTTTTCAGACATTTTTGTAAATGTATTAAAAATGTTAACATGTAAACATAATATACAGTTTTTTAGATATGATGAAAATAGGTAGGTAGGTGTACTTTACTGATCCCAATTTGGGATCAATAAAGTACACAATCAATTCTTGTGTTATAGCAACAGGTCATCCAGACATTGCACAGGAACAGTGGTACAGAAAATATACCTGTCATCACTAGAAAACAGAGATACAAATCTGAGTAACTGCTAATGAGTAAATACCACTGACTCAAATTACAGAGGACATGTTTTGCTCAATCAATTTGAGGAAATGTAACCTGTATGTAGACAGAAATAAATGGGCTTTAAATCTGAATGACACTGATTTTCTCCTTCAAACAAACTTCTCCTCACCAGCTTTACCAGATACGGTTAAAAACAGAAGCCAGCCTCCTTGTCTAGAATGTGAAATTGATGCCTCTTGGTTTGAGGCGTTTCACTCAAGTTTGACCGGTTGAGGGGAAAGGATATAAGTCACAGAGGGCTGTGGGAGTCAGAGCAAAACGTAGATCCGTGTGTGTGTATGTGTGTGTATGTATGCATGCGCATGTGTATGTACAAAGGATATGCATACTTGAGTTTGTGTGTGAGAGAAAGTGTGTCACACGAATGTCCCACATTTCTGTTAGAGGCAAAAAGTAGGCTATGCCTGCATGTGCACGCACAGGTATGAGTGTTTATGTGTGTGAAAAATGCATTTCAAGTGCATGTCAAAACATATCTTCAACACCACATCCCCACATCGGTCCACTTTTCTCTAGCGTCTCCCATTTCTCCCTGGCCTTGCCACTTACTTCATTAACTTCTAATGTATTACTGTTTTATTTTCCTCACTGAAGTTTCTGCTTTATTGATTTGTCCTTTTGTCTTTTAGCTCTCTTGTGAATCACTTTGTGTAAGTTGTAAGTAGATGAAGAATATTTCTGTTGTTTCTGTTATGATTTTTTAAGTTAAAATAAAGGCAGCGATAATAATTATAACCTCCAGTGTTGCCTGGGGCACCATTGTCTTGCTGGGACAAGGTGTGTCAAAAATCTCTCCCATTGCGTTTTATTTCAGTGATGTGAATGACAATAGCCTGACTGCGTAGGGAGTGGGTGGGACGTAAAGTACTGAATGACAATAGTAATTATAAAACAGGTCATTTCAGCCATGCAGTCTTATTGGCCAAAGGTTCATTCCAAACGTGCTGATAATTCTCATAAAGGTCAGCCAGCCATCGTTGCTGGCTGTGCCAACTTTTTGGTAAACAGGGAGCTGGTTGGCAACACTGCCCACTGTTTTTTCCCCAGACGTCCCTTATTCAGTTTTTGTGATTTTTGTTTTCAAATATAGTGTTGGCCAGTAAAATGAAATTTGAAAAAACAATCATTTTAAATGGTATCCTAACAGTGTCTTTATTAATTCATCATGTACGTATTTAAATAGAAGAAGAAAAATCCCGTAATAGGTCCTCACAAAGTTTTATCTGCATAACCAAATTGCAGCTCTTAATTACATTAAAGAAAGAATTGACTGGGTGTCATTGCTATGGTAGGCATGTAGTTGTGTATTACGTGCAAGTGCCTTCCGTTCAGACAAATATTTTTAAAATGTGAGCAGACATACACAGACAAACACACACATGTCAGGTGCAAGCAGCCACAAGGTGAAAGCTGGTTTTCCAGTGGTGTTGTTTTGACGCAGGGCCCGAGGGCTCATCTCAAGATGGCCTGATGCCGGTTCAAGCTGACTGTCTCTCAGACACATCAAAGTATTGATCAGTCTGCAGACTTTTACATTCATCCGTCCCTGCTAATGGCTTCTTAGCATTGCTTGCTTTTCGGAAGAAGGAGCGGTGCATTGCTGACATTTGTTCAGCATTTTCCTCCTCATGTTTCTTCCACAGCGGAGCACAGGCCGGAAAATGAGTTTTGAACAGCAGAACTCTCAACCCTTGGCAAAGTAATTGTCGAGTCATTGATATTATAAAAGAACTGTACGAGCCCCTGCAGGTAGATGGTGGTCATTTCGCATTACTCGACAGTCAAAATCATAGTTTTTCGCTTCAAAGCTTAATGTAATGAGTCTATCTTTTTGACCCAGTGAATACAGTTAAATCTAAACGTTATTATTAAGCAGAAATTTACTATGCCAAATTTCAGTATGCAGCTAACTAAGCAACTTATCATGAATGCTGGTTGTCTTGTTTGCATACAAGTTTACAAAGATGTTGAGGCTCACTGTGAAATCTTTAAGCAACCAGTAATGACCATAATTTGGTTTACTTTATTTACACTAAGGTTTAGTCTAATAGGATGTATTATCCAAGGCTCCAAACCTAATTTTGGTATGCCAAGAGTGTGGGAACAAACTGGGAAAGGCTGGTTCCAAAAAAAAAATTGGCAGTATCTCTCACTATTTTACCTGCAGAATTGAGTCTTTAGAAGGGAAAGGAAGCCTCCAAACCTGCCAAAGTGAGCAGCCCGGCATTTGACTGGTGACTTGTGTTAGTTTCCCACCCTGGTGCAGAACCTGTGGTTTTGGCAGTTGTTGATATGAAACACACAAGGTGACACTTGTTGTCAGAGTGTCATACTTTACCACATTAGACTGAGCTGCTAAACATCATAGAGATCAGAGAGAGATTTAGGTAAAGAAGAAGGGTGTATGTATGTGTGATAGAAGAGAAATGCCCTGTGAGAGATGAGAGGAGGTAGCAAGGACAAGAGGAAGAAAGATACTTGAATGTAGGCCAGGAAACGAGACGGTTGTTGGAGAGGTTAGAGAGTTTAAAACAGACAAAGTTACAGAGACAGTGCTTGCGACATAGAGGAAGCATGGGCTTGCAGTTAAGAGGGTAGTGAGGTGGGGTATTGCCTAACTGAAGAGATAGCAGTGAGGACGAGGGAAAATGAGAGAGAGACTGACAGATAATCAAAAAGAGAGGCTGAGAGAAGGAGAATGAGAGAGGGATTGGAGGCAGCCGATGTGGATGGGTAAGAAAGAGAAAGAGACAAAATGAGCGGAGAGAGAGAAGGAGAGAGGGAGAGCTCCATATAATCAAAAAGAAGGCTGTGAGAAAGAGATGAGGGGGAACAGAGACAGAAGAATACATGGGGAGAAGTCAAGATGGAGTCTAGCAGCAAATAAAATGAGGGAGGATTAGACATAGAAGCATGTAACAGGGCTGAGAGAGCTGGCGAAGGAGAGAAATGCAGGGAAAGAGAATGAGAGTGAGTTATTTTGACAGCTAAGAGAACAAGTTTGGGAGAAGACAGAGGAATAAAATCTCAAATATAGACTCTGGTATCTGCCTGTGTCAAGAGGTTGACTTTTGTTTTTGTGTAACGAAACATCTTATAACACCACAGAGGGGAGAAAAAATAACAAAAAACACTTCATAAAATCTCGCTAATGCCACTTTCACACTGTTATCAGATGAGATGAACATGTGATTGCTACAACCGGTCGGAAGATCCACCTATGAGATGATGATCCTAAGGTCTGAAATGAACCACAGAAGATTTTGCTCACCTTTCGTAACTACAGTTGAATGTATTTATCTGAATCTAACTGCTAATTTAGATTCTTGCTGCCACGGAGAGCTGAAATCGTTGGATTTGCTGTTCCTTTGCTGTTATGTCTAGAGTAATCTTGATCTTGAGATACTGAAGCTGCCTTGTAGTCACCACTCCAAGAGGCTAGAGTGGCTCGTAGTTACAGTAAATCCAGCATCACGTGAACATAGTGTAGCCTAAATCCCACACCTACCTACACACACATCACACACACACCCCAGCGGCAACAACAACACTGAAAGTATCAATAAACTCCAGACTTCTGAGGGAGAATCTGAATTAAGGGGAATATAGAGGAGTCTGTGTTTGAAACAGACAGAGAGGGAAGCTATGGAAGACAGCCTGTTTATGTGTGTTTGTGTTTGACCTGGTGAATAAACATAGCCTTCCCCTGACCTGGGCCGCTGAAAGCTGTCCTTGTGGAGTCCATATAGCCTAACTCCCTCAGCACACCCACACACACACACACACACACACACACAATCAGCCTACACAAACTAAAGGGCCTGTGGACGGGGAGACGCTAGAAGCCTCTGACTCAAGTGTGTGAGCAATTTCTCGGTTTCCTCAGTGCTGCGCTTTGTGGTCGTGGCTTTCAAGATCTGTGACAACATCTCCCCAGTGACTTTTTTTTTTCTTTCTCTTAGCAGGCTGGAATGGCGTGTGAAACAGCGCTTAGACCACAGGACACTATTTTAAACAAACTATATTAATCAGATGTAGCACGTGAAACAGAAATTGTGATTATTGTATCATGTGGTAATCAGAAAGATTGGCTTAGCATCAATGTTGGGTGTGGAAAGGTGACTTAAATACAGTGAGAGGTGATGAATCACCGGTTTGTAATAGAGCCATGCCATTCGGAAGTTAATCTTAATCCACTATGTGGCAAGACACAGTAGCACTAGGATGACTGTATCTAAGAGTGAATCTCATATTCAGCCCAATGACTCAGTAAGAGCAATAGTTTATACCTGTTCCATAACAATTAGTTTTTCCCAGCTTCAAAAAGCAAACAAAACAAAAAAAAAACTCTTCAGGTTAAAAAAATGGCCTTGATTGGAGTGTTTCAGATGTAAGAACTTCTGAAGTGATGTATGGAATTAACTAAATGTTAGAAAAATGGGATTTCAGTGCACCTAGTGCATTTTAGTGAGCTATATACTGTATATTTATCATATTATGTAACAGTCTACCCATTTATCAGTTGTCTTAGGCACTGAATCCATGTAGGAACATAATCCAGCCGTAGCCTGTATTTATCGACTTACCCATGTTGCGCTCCCAACTGTTTACTTTAGGCATTTAATTATGGGCTTGTCAGTGCGACAGAACCGCTTGTAATGCCAAGTTCCTAATAGCCCGGCTTCCAAAACTTGTTTTGATGTCCCTCATTCACACACCAGGCAACAACAACAGTGGCTTTTGTCCCGCTGGGTATTGTTTGAATGTAAACACGTCAGCTTTTCCTATGGGTACTACCCCGCTCTTAACACAGCGCAGGGTTCCCACTGTGCATGCACCTGCGCGTGCATGTGCAAGTACTGTAATGTATGTGTGTGTGTGTGTGTGTGTGTGTGTGTGTGTGTGTGGTGAGAAGTGCTGCTACATTCCATGCAGGCCAGCAGGCGTGAAGAGACAGATATCGTTAGTTCTATCCTGTTCTATTTGTAGGAACGCAGACCGAGCCAACACATTTCTTTCAGGGTTACCTTGACATATTTGGTATCAGCTGATTATTTTGTTTCCTCACCGGTTACAAGAGCAGTCTTTCATACTTCCTGAGACAAGGCTTGTTCGCATGTTTGTACTAATCTATTGGTAATCTATTAAAGGTGCACTATGCAAAATTGCAAAGGATAGAATGAAGTGAGTATGTTCTAGATGCAGCTGACAAAAAAAAAAAAAAAACATGGAAAATAATTTGATGGTTGAGCGCACATGGTTCTTGTCATTTGCCTGACTCACTGATGAATTGCGTTCTGTGTTTTTGGTCAGTTTAGTCTATTATGGTCCTTAAATCAGTTGTCCCTCAATTTGGCATTGTGCTCCTTTTAATAAGGCTGCATTGGGGCTTAAATGCACAAGGTTAATAGTGCTAAATGTCAAGAGAGATTTCAGGAAAGCTGTGATCTCAAAGCTGAAATCTGTGATATTGTGGCGAACACCTTGTGGGAGATGGGATGTGAGAGTAAAATTCAGAAATGCCGAAATTACCCTTTGTTACCATGCAGAGTGTATTTTCTGTTCTGTTTTCTGTTCTGCTGAAATATCCTAATTAAAGAAACAGGTTGGTCAAAATCTTAAATCAGTTACAGATGGACTGATACATTGGCAGACCATCAGTGTCTGCACATATTTGGTTTAAGAAGCAATATCAGTGTTGGTTCAACATTAGTTGCTTATTTTGTTATTATACTCTTATTTTACAGTAAAATTAGCAACAAAAAGCATAATGGTCTTTTGTTTTGAAAAATAGTTATCTTAAGACAGGCCTGTATGAAAGTTTGAGCATGCTTGCTACAATTTTTGGTTTGAATTTCTTACAAAAACCTAAAAAACAAACAAACAAAAACTATCAGTGTACCCCTAATTTCAGAGCTCTTCTCGGAGTATTAAGTCCTGTAGTTAGAGGTGAGGTGGGTTTTCTGTGGAAATGGGGATTACGAGGAACTCTCTTTTACAGCAGACAGTGTTGAATAGAGTAGTGGGCTTATCACGAGGATTATAGTTTTATGGGTCTTTGCATGTGCAGCTTGCCTGTCATATTGATACTCTTGAGCTGTCTTCTCTTGTCAGGGTATGGCTGACTTGCTGACACTGTTTACCAGTTGGTTTTAATGCCTGTTGCCATTAGAAATGCATGAATTTGTACCATATTACAATCTGCTGTCCACAGAGCCCATCAAACAAATCCAAGTGAACCTCATGGCAGGCTGGTGACAATACAAAATAGATGTTTAAATGGGGTATTTGGAGATATTAGTTTCCTTTAAATTTTGGACATTTAGACATTTAGACATAAGTTGATGCTGTTATCCAGAGTGACTTACAGTTAATGTAACAACAGAACAAGCTTCAGTACCTAAATTACAAGCACTCAGCAGTAAAGAGTACAAAGGGTGAAATTGTAGTTCCGTGACCGTAAAATGATGACGCAAGAGAGACAGACTCGGAGAAAAAATAATAGAAAAATAAAAGTGCAGGAAGCGAGGGTTCAGGTAGAGTTCAGGATCAAAACAAACGGAGACATAGTGATGTTGCATTAGAAATGAGTGGAGGGTGGTGTTTGTCAGCTGTTGGAGAAAGAAAAAAAAATGTTGAATCTTTGCTTTTGACTCGAAAAGACTCAATGATCTGTGCTCTGTTTGGGTTTTCTCCCTCCCAGAGCAGAAATAGGCCAACAAGCAGTCTGCGTAAAAACCTGTCGCCACAGTACTCTTATTAAAGCGGTTTTTACAACCTTGCAAAACTGGTCTGGAATGTCTGTCAGAGCCCTGTGTAGAAAAGGAAAGGAGAGCAATAGGTGCTTCCAGCTATGTGCATGTAATTTTGATTGTGCTTGGAGTGCACCGAGGTCTATCTCTGGAATGTTTTGTGCGGATGGTATAGACTGTAAGTGCTTTGGGTTTCTCTGAAGGAAAAACCTTTACCACATGTCTGCAGTCAGCAAGTAGTAAAACAGTGTGTACTTTTCAGACATCAGTTAAGATTTTCTATTTTGGATTGGACAATATCATCTGTGCAATTCTATGTATAGGGAGAAAAAATGGTGAAATTGGACATAAAGCTGACATGAAGTCAGCAGCATTCTTTCCTTGTGGCCTAGCATTGCTGGCCTGCAACACCAGTTTCAAGAGTAAAGAGGGAGTTCTATTATTAAAAGTAATAAATTTGTGTCATTTTAATCTAAAAAGAGTTTCTTCTCTCACCAGTAAAGTTTGACTTAAATTTCATGATCAAATGAGAGATTCTGGATCCATCCCATTTCTAGTCCGATGTAAAACGAATGAGATCTTAAATATTTTCCTTTAAACTATGTCCAGCACTAATACTGGCTCTTCTCACTTTAGTGATTGCTTTCTTATTCATCTTTAAATTAACTGAGGTGGATTTTGATCAATTTTGAAGCTGTGTATGAATAAAATACTAGTCGCTTACAACCCCAGTAACCTACCTACCCTTGACCGCTCTTTCCCAACATAGTGAAATACTGCAGACTTGTAATTGGTATCTCCATTTTATTTATTTATTTATTTAGTCATTTGGTGAGTGGTATATTTAAGGAGGGGAAATCCTCAGTGTGGAGACTTGATGTGTGCTACAGGCTGTGGCAAAACTTAACAAAGAGTGTGTTCTTGTAGTCCAGTAACAACATATGCACAGTGTTTGTTAACAAAACAAGTTTCAGAAATCCATTAATACACTCATACACTTATTTTGAACCATATTACTCAGTACATTTAAAAAGCAGAGTGATTAGCTCAACAGAATCCTACACATTTTTGCTATAGGTGAAAAACAAAAGGATCCATAAGTGTTCCAGAGAGCCATGAAGTGACAACACCACTTTACAGGTCTATAGTAGAACCTGTACCCAGTTCCTGATAGCATCCACATTTGCTGTTCTAAACATCAGGCGCTGGGAACATTTTGCCAGGAAAAA
This sequence comes from Myripristis murdjan, assembly GCF_902150065.1. Lineage (NCBI taxonomy): Eukaryota > Metazoa > Chordata > Actinopteri > Holocentriformes > Holocentridae > Myripristis > Myripristis murdjan. The sequence goes on along the minus strand of NC_043993.1, from coordinate 7,836,161 downwards.
TCCTCTGGTGCACAGGAATTGATGAGCTATAAGTTTCCTCAAAAGCCATCACAGTACTAGAGACACAGTTTGATTGTGAAGGGATCTCTGCGAATTGTAGACTCTTGTGAAAACACCACAGCAACGACAGCTTATCACCAAAGACGTCACCGTCCGGATCTTGAGAATACCACTTGACCACTCTTGCATTTTTGGCAATTACAATGCATTTTTGCTGGACCGCCAGAGTGGGGCCAGCCAAGAACAGTGTATGTTTTAGTAGTTGGTTCTGATTCCACTTTGTTGTCTTACAAGCTAAGTTAGGGATTGAAGACTTTTGCAGAAGAGCAGCCTGTATAAGGTTACAAATATCTGGTCCATGTAGCCCAGAGACCTGGCTGATGTTCACAGCATTGTAGGTACATCAGGAAACCATGTGGACTGGCAGTAGCACGGTCTGATTTCATGTTCTGCATAAATCTCCCAATTTTCAAAAATACAGTGCATTTTAAGACAGTGGCTTTCAAAGTGGGATCCAGAGACACCCAGGGCTCCTAGAGGGGCCCCCAGGGGTTCCCTGGCAAAATAAAGGAAAGTTCAGTTTTAAAGTAATTTAATTTAGTAGAAATTGCAATACAATAAAATGTGAGTGATTACTTTAACAATATGTTGTTTTTTTTTTTTTTTTATCTCACCACTTTGAATCTGTTTGTTAGTGTTCAAGTAGCATCTAAACAACATTAGGCAAAATCACTTTAGACCAGTGTCCAGTGTCTTATTGAGAATAGATTTCAGGGTCCAAACCATGAAAAAGTTTGAAAACCTCGTGTTTAAGCAAGTGAGAGAATTTGTCCAAGCTTTTTCATTCCCATTAAAACATTTTATATATTTTATACTACAGTTTACAAGTTATTGACACCATCCACCATTTGTAGCCTGCTATTCTTAGTATGTGTTATACTGTTCTTTTGCACTGTATGCTGGCCCTGTTTTCACTGGATCATTTGTGTCAGTATGTATTTTTAAGCTTATGAAGCACATCTCTACACTAATTTGATCTCAGGAACTTTTGTAATGTTAGTTGGAGAGACATTAGCTGTCAATAGCTATTACAAAGGCAAAGACTGGTTTCTGTAGAATGCAGATGATGTGCAGCTTTCCAACATCCTGCCCTTAAAAGCCCTCTGAGACTTGTCTGAAGTCAATAGCTGTGGCATTTCTTCCTGGAGCCTAGCAGTGCAGGTACTCAGGGAAACCATGTGAACAGAATGCAGAAAGGTCGGATATGCTCTGCAGTAAAGGTCCTATCTCCAGACAGTCACAGCGTCAGAATTAGGACAAATATATCGGAGCTTTTCCAGTCTTTGATCATGCGTTTTTGACATTTTGGATACATATTTCTGAGCAGTTTGAATTGGTCATAGTAATGCAACATTTTCCTGTATGTAGCAGACATTTTCATCTGTTGGTAAAAAGAGGCAGGGATTTTGCAGAGCACTAGCAGCATGTAGCTTTGAAACATCCTGCCCTGTAAAGCCCTCTGAGACCGTGCTGCAGTCAACAGCAGCGGCGTTCCTTCTTGCTGTAGCCAAGCAGTGCAGGTACACGAGGGAACACAAGAACTGATGCGTTTTCTTATTTTAAAGTTGTAGCTGCTCCTTTGTTTTGTCTTGGAACAGAAGAATGTCAAGAACAGGGCAAGGTTACTGCAGTTTATTCTCTCTGGAGCTGAGAGCTGTTCAGAGTGACTTCCACTGCCTGTTGAGATGAGTCAGGGCTTTGAGAAGTGAAGAATAAAAATATTTGTGTGTGTGTGTGTGTGTGTGTGTGTGTGTGTGTGCAAATGCTCCTGCATGTCCTCCGCATTGTATATGTGCCCAGAGTTGTGAGATGTTTTGAGTTACGTAAAGCACTGGCGCAAAGATGCTATCTGAAGTGATTTAGTGATAGGCGTCTGACTAAACGCTGCCAGCTCCAACTACTACAGCTCCCTGAGCAGCAGTTCCCCTGACTGACTCAGTTTCCATTTCAGTCAGAAAATACACTGTGTGTGTGTGTGTGTGTGTGTGTGTGTGTGTGTGTGTGTGTGTGTGTGTGTGTGTGTGTGTGTGTGTGCGCGCGTGGATTTGTTGACTGGTTTTGATATGCATCAGCAGTTACAGGCTCCAATAATCCATGTGTACCAGTCTACAGCAGGTACACATATCTGTATCTGCAATCTATGTGATTAACATACCTGTATACCTATATATAACATAGCGTACCTGCACCTATGTATCTCCACTATTATGCATCCTCATATACTTTAAGAAATCAGTTGACAGTTACATTCTAGGCTTTCTTATGATGTGCGTATCTAAAACAACAACTGACTTTAAGGGACAATCCTCCAAAAGTAATAAAAGTACAAAAATAAATACGAAAGATATTTTCCCCACTTAGTGCAATCTATCCCACCATGATCCACAGCCCTCAGGGGTGGGCAGAGTTTCACTGGGCAGTAATTCCTGCTGATGAGCACTCGCAACCTGTTTTGATCCCCTCCGAAACAGGCAAAGAATACCTTTGAGTTCATAACCCTCTATTTGGGTGAGGATCAAGCATGGTGTCTGTGTCATTGTCTTTGGAAAGAGCAGTTGTTGTTTTTTCACATGTACACTTTTGACAGTTTGAGCTCCACAAACATGTAGCCATCCGACCCCATTGTATAAGTGGGGCTGGGAGACAGTGAAGATTGTTGGAAACCCCGGACTTCTGTGGTTTACACAGAATTATCTGTATGGGGAGACTGCACTTTGATACATAGAAAAATCTTTTTGTGCTTTTTGGGTGAACAGTCCTTTAAAATTCTTGTTTTGTTACAGTTTCAAGTAACCAACTAAAAATCCAAGAGTCAAAGCTACTCTGTCTTACTAGCCATGTAGCCCATATAGTTTTATTGTATTAAAAAAGAAGAGGAAGAAAAAATAGTATTTGCCCTTTGTAGGCTACATCATATAAGCATATGACCTCTTGCATATTTTGTTGCTTATTTCTGTATTGTATTATATTGGTTCTTACAAAGGACAAGGGCTCCCCCAGCTCATAGCTATAAATAATAATGTAGTCTGCTTGCCTAAAAAGTAAAGGTTTATCAGCCTAACATGTTTGGGCTACATGAAGATAATGTGTTTTGGTGGGAGCCTTGGCCATAGCATTATCCTGATGTGCCTAGAACACTTATTTAACCAGGTGAGATAACTCAAAATATGCTATAATTTCTAAGTCTTGTCGTGTTTTTAAAATTTCTTGGAGCACTGCCACTCACATGTTTTTTTTATAGAGCTTTTGGAAGCCAGTTTGTAGTTTTTGGCAGAGCGTACAGCCAGAAGGTTGTACAAAGAGGCACACCTGCTACACATCCTTCAAGACTTTGTATATATTATCTAACTTTTTTCAGCTTGGGGACTATAGATCAGTTACTGCTGCAGTGTGGCCACACACCATAAACTAGTGCTTTGACCCGTTATGGGTTCTGATGCATACTTTAAGAAACAATTTTTTACAGGGTCATAACTATATGCCTTTTTGGGTGGCCTATAGCTTCCCAGGCTATGACCCCAAAAAAGACCTAGCAGACAAAGCATTTTACATCTTGCTTAGCTGAAGCGGGCTCACTCCTTCCCCACTCTGCCCCCATTCTTCCTTGTCACTGCAGAGAAATCAACATTTTTATATAATTTGCATCACTGAGCAATGAAAAGATGTCCTCGTTTCTCCACTTTCTGTTGTTAAATCCTCCTGTAAAACCAATAAGAAAATCAGCCTAAAAGTAAGCAAGACCCTTTCGCACTAGATAACATGGAGATAGACAGTAATAGTAATTAGCGCCAGCAATCTTTGGCTTTGGCTGGAGAGTCTGTCTACTCTATTGTCCTCTCTGGCAGCTATCCAGGTGTCGTCCATGCTGTCGTCGTTCCACTTCTAAAACACACATCTTGCTCATTAAAACAATGAAAATGCTGGGTGAGTTTAGAATCCATCAGCCACTGTGGCCGGAGGATTAGAAGAAGAGCTATCTGCCTACCCCGGTTGGCAGCTGTGGTAACCAGTCGACATTTTAAAAGGCGGCATCAGTTCTGTCATCACGTCCATTTGAAATTGATTGGCTGCCAGCTGATCCTGTTGAGTGCAGTGGAGTCCAGAGTGCTGACAGAAGCAGAGCTGTGGGAGGCCTTGTTTGGCAGATCCCACCGTGGAAACACTGAGTCACTGTCCACATCACAACACTAAGCCAGGACTGCTGACTGCTGTCTGCCCTCCGCTTCCCACACTCCCCTCTGCCCGCCACCACCTCGCTCTCCTAACTAAATAAGACCAGGCTTCTGCCCCTCTACCATTTCTGCAGCATGTTATGGATTTTGTGTAACAACCTTGTGAAGTGTATATATAATCAATTATAAATGTAATGTAAAGCACAAACGTAAAAAAAAGTGGTGGTGGTGGTGGTGGTGGTTACATTAAAGCTTTTAGCTATACCTTCCATTATGATCAACCAATGAGGGCACACAACTTTGCATAGACTTGACGCAAAGTTGAGCTTGAACAGTTGCATAGCACCAACTCAGACACTTTTCAAGTCAAGTAGTGCCAGTTTACATGCAGAGATGCTATTTTCAAGTATAAAGGATACTTACATTTAATATTCATGTTTTGCATTCTCTTACTTTGAAGAGCTTAAGTGAAACTGGAGGTCAGTTATGGGTGTTTGTGACCCTTCTGACCCCTCAACTCGCATTCAGATCAATGTCATTATTTGAAAAAAAATGTTCATGGGATAATTAGGCTCTTTCTTAGAATTTTGCAAAAAATTGCTTTTGCTATTGGCAATAGCACCATGCTGCTAAATATCAATTCCTGTTACTGATGAATTACAAAAGTATAATTAGTGTAATTTGCAATGCATAGGGGTTATCCATATTGATGCATCATTTTCCTGTTGAATGTTTTCTCTGGAGCAGTGAGCCCTTGATACCTCAGAAGGTGAACATTTTATTTTATTGGATATGATCTGTTTTGAAATTGGATGATTATCCCGTTTTCTTCATCCCTCCCTGCACACAGAAAGACGGCAGCAGCTTAATGATTCCTCAAATTCCTCTGACTATTTTCTGAAACGTGACCTTTCAAAACCTCAACACACCCAACTACTACAGGTGAAGTTGCCTTTAAAGTTGCTGATAAGAGATCAGGCAAGTGTTGTGCCAAGTGAAAACAAGACACATGCTCAATGGCTCCCACGGCTTGTGCCAACAGCAGTCACCAATGCCGATCCATACCAAGCCACTCTAAGATCCGTGTCTTCTCAGAGGGTGCACAAGAATGAAGTCGAGCCAGAAGTGGCGGCTTTTAAGTGTGTGGAGTTTGTCACCTTGTCATCATTCAGTCTTGGCATGCTTTTTCACTCAATCACTCACTCTCATTGAATTGATCTCATACTATCATGCATCAAAATCACATGTGCAACATGTGCAGTCAATATAAAGGGATTTGTAATAACGTTTATCAAGGGGCACAGGCTGTAACAGCTTTTGAAATGATGTAGGGACGTATTTATGCTGTAATCTCTCTGTCACTATATGCACATTTAATTTTATTTACTTATTTATGCGGGACCTTGTACAATATTGGACCGCAATGTTTCCATTTGATGTATTGCACCAGATTTAGCTTAGAGCTACTTTTCATATGCAGTCTCTTGGCTGCATGGTTGTTGCATGCAGCAAGTTGAAGGTGACAGACCAGCAACATATGAGCTACTTGCATTGAGTCAAATGGAAATGTATGACATAGTTGTCAGTTACAGTAGATGTAGATCCCTTTGGCTTAGTGTATTAACATTTGTGTGCACTTTATGAGCAATGTAAGTGCAGACAGCATGAGGTAATAAAATGTTCTGTGTGCAAATACTTCCACAGTCATTATGACAAGAGCAAGTTGTGCAAGCAGCACTGCGCAATATATTTAACCAGACTTTGGCAACAATGGGATTATACTCGGTTCCATAGATTGACTACCCATTGAGTTGATTCATTCACTCAATCATATATACATATAACACACACACACGCATATGTTTTCATTTGTTAATGCGCCTGTTCACTCACTCTAACACAAACTCATTCACTTACACCGTCAGTTGTACACTCACTCAATTACACACACTTGTTCACTTCCTTACTCGTTTAATGAATCACCAGTGTTGGGGAAGTTACTCAAAAAAAGAAAATTAAGTAAAGTTATCATTACTTTTTATAAATTGTGAACATATTACTTTACTACTTACTCCCCCTAAAAGTAATTTGATTATTATTATTCTTTTTTTTTTTTTTTAAGCTGCTCTCTAAAGCCCAGATCAGCGTTATCAGAAGGAGAGCAAGATAACAAATCATATGAGTACTGATCAGTTTTGTGTATTACATCATATTAAATAAAAGTTTATATCTGATCTTAGACCAGCACTCTTGGTACATCACCACTTAAAGAAACAGTACTCCCAATGATGACACTGACACTCGCTACATGTTGACTTGTTCATACTTGCTTCACTCGTTTATTCATTCATTCTTTCAATCCCTCACATGTTCATGCACACTTTGACTCACTCACTTGGCACTCTCACTCATTCATTCATGCACTTGTTCGGTCACTCAGTGCTGCATTCACTCACTCTCTCACTCACATGACTGCCTGGGGTCTCGCTCTCTTTTGGGCACTCACTCACTCACTCTCTCGCTCACTCTCCTATTCACAATAGAAATAAATGCTGGCTCTGCCACTCAGTCACTCGCTCACTCATTTGCTTGTTCAGTCAGTTCCTCTGCTGACATGTGTGACAGGAATGCAGTGCACACATCTCTGGAATGCTGGGAATGGCTTCCCTGAATTTCCCGCCCACCCAGGGCCCATATATGCTGTCACTTGGGTACTTTGAGGAAATTCAAATTCAAAATTCCAGCACATCTTTCTTATTCCTGTTTGGAAAAAGGCAACAAAAACTACAGTAAATCCTCAATGCAAACTGTCTCTAGTGAAGAGTGGAAGGAAGTTATACTTTTTCTTGTTTGTTGTTATCAGTATTTATTATTTATTATTTTTTTTATCTCATGCTACAATCACAATTGCATAAATGCAGTTTGTTTTGGTCTTTATGAAGAGAAGATCCACCCTAAAACAGAAGTCAGAGTTACACTTGCTATTTGACATTATTTCTTTGAAGAAATCCTTAATACCAAGCCTGCATCTTCTTTCTTGTCTTTTATAGCAAGGTGATTTAGTGATTAAGGCCCACTCCATTCGGCACACACACACACACACACACACACACACACACACACACACACATACTACCACTCCAGAAGCCATTATGTGAGTCATTGTGAAGAGTACTCTAACCATTTCAAGACAATGGATGGCCAAATGGACAAGGAGTGCGTGTGTGTGTGTGTGTGTGTGTATGCGCGTGTGTGCGTGCATGAGTGTATGTTTGTGTATGTGTTTGTAAGAGCGAGAGAGAAAGTGATAAAGAGACTTGGGCGTATAATACATACGTACTTATAATTTCATGCATCAATACTTTAACCCAAGGGTCAAAAGTTGAAAAAACTGCCAAAAGAGATAATAGTCCTTTAAAGATGTACTTATCTTAGTATGCAACTGGGACATAACGAACACATACATCACTTCAAAGAAACATTGCTGGCAAGGGAATTTATCTCTTTACCAGGATCTATATGCAGGTCGATTTTTACATGGGAATTTGCATTTTTACATTAATTAGGAATATGTTTTGAGATTTAATGAAAAAAATGCATTCTGCTGTTATCTGTGTTGGCCCTACCCTTTGACATAGTAAGCATTTATCACAAGCCTCTATCACATCAAATCATAACCGCCCATTCCATTCTTATCTGACAGTTACACACAATTCAAACCGTAATGGGCAGGTTTATGTAAGCCCACACACACACGCGCGCGCACACACACACACACACACACACACACACACACACACACACACACACACACTCATTTTAGGGCAACAGGGCAGTCACTTTTCTACAACACCTTTAACCAGTCAGTCTATTTGTAGCCCTGAGTTTGATTCATTAAGCATGCATGGTGTATTTCATATACAAATATAAACTCTTCTTACATTTGTTCCTCCTTACATGCATGATTAAAAAATCACAGTCAGCCTAGCTGTTAAAAGGCACTGTCTCTCAATTCTCCTGTCATTGCCCATGCCAGTGTCTTTCTCATCTTAATCTTAGCTGTGGGAATCTTACAGCCAGCAAATTATTTTAAATATATTAAAGATGATTTGATATGATTTTATCACCTTCACTCTGGAGACAATGGCAGCAACTGTTAAGAAAGGTGCAATAAAAGTCTTCAGTAGTTATCATATGACTGCATACTGCAGTTGTGGTGCATAATTTATTTATAATAATTGGAAACCAGCTATGCACAAGGTACATGTTTGCCAGTTTGAGTGGCTTGGCAAATGAAAATTGAACAATAAAGAATAAAATAAAATATCATCCATAATGGCTCACTGCTAAATCTTAGAAATTACTTCTAACACACATTTTAAGGGTGCCTGCTCAACAAAGAATTAAGCCCGTTCATAATGGTCCAGCAAATACTCATGTATTTGTAAAACATGGATTAAGCGATCTAATGTGAAAATGACACAATTGACCGTATTTGAAAATCAGTGCACTTGAAATTAATCTCCTGTTAGCTTACAAAACACCTGTAGAAGCAGTTTCAATTGTCAAGAAATGCAGAATTGTTAAAAAAAAAAAAAAAAAACATTAATTAACAGGAACAGCTGATGAACCATGAACCAGACTATTAAGGCTTCTACTGTATGGACATTTTGAATTTTGACCACATCTCTTCGCATCAGTAACACATGTAGATTTTATTGTTGCCCATCTGGCAACCAGTAATTAAAATAGAAATTAATTGCAACTTCTTAGCCACATACCAACCCACTTTTGTCCATTGGCATTTACTGAATCTCCTCCAGCTGCTCTCTCCTGATGCCATGGCAACCACAGCAGGGGTCATGACCTGGGAAGTGACCCTATCTTCTTCCTGTCCCTTAGTCACCTCAATTTGGGTGTTCAGGTGTCCAGCCAGCCCTATTATTGAAAAGGGGCAGCGCAGCATAGCGTCATGGTTGAGGATGAGGGGTCAGGTCTTTGTAAGAGCAGGAGGAAGTGGTCCATTGATTCAGTATTGAGAGGGAACAGAGCAGTCAAGCAGCCATGACAAAAGAACAGATGGAGACTGATTGATCACTCTGTATGGACAAAGCTTCCAAATAGGTTTCCTTTTGAGATGGTTTAACTGAGCTCAAGCTTCTGTGCCCATGATGTCAGTGATCACTTATTTGCTGTTGTAAGAGATTTAAAGAAATGCAAACACCAATACGTTGATTATGCATGGTAACATCTGCAGCATCTGCTCATAGTAATGTGCTGTTTTACTGAAGTGGCTTTTTCTGTGCTGACTGAGTTCTTATTTTTATGCTCGCATTGCCAACTCACATGATAACAGTTTGGACTGATCAAAGGAGGCTGACTGAATTTTGCCAATTTACAAAGAAGTAGTCCTGACATCCCAAATGTTTCAAATGGATGTTATACCGACTGCTATCCTGCTCAAAAACAGACCAAACAGGACAAAAACAGGGCTCTGAATTAAAGATGGCAATATCACAACTCAATTGTTTTTTTAAGATGGAGGCCAAATGAAAATGGGAAGGTTAACACATGAATTTTGTGTTTTGCCTGAGCATGTCTTGGCATAGAAAAAGCAGAGAAGTACCACCTTTTAAACAGTGTGCAAACTACACCATGTTTCTCGAGGAGCGAATTGTTGATTTGTCATGAAATGCCAACTCTGAGATGACTCTGGAAAGTGTGAGTCGGGCACGGGGAAGAGTTTCCTCTGTCAAACATGGTTGACTGCAGATTCTGTACTCAGTAATGACATCCCTGAACAATGGCAGCAAGCTGTTTTGTCCATCACTCCATTTTTATCATCAGCAGAAGACTGATAATACTGGGAAGCTCCCAAGTGTTGATTTGTGTGTCCACCACACTATAGCTACCACTTGATTTTGGTTTCAGATTTTGCCTTTGGCCTTTAGTCTTGGTCTTGTCTTTGTTTTGGTTGCAGCTCAGCCTAGTTTTGCTCTGGCCTCGATTTCGACTGGTGTGGTCTTGACTACACTAGTCAGGATCATTAGCCTTGCTTCCAAAACATGAGGATAAATTCGTCCAAGGGCTGGGAAAGTTGAAGAACCTATCCCTGAGTAAGTGACAGAAATTTATCCCTAGCCAACCTCTGTGGCGTAATCCACTGTTGGTGAGCTCAGGCCGCTGTTAACTGGAAATTACACTGGCTTATGTCTACACAGATAAGAAGCGAATGGCAGAGATTTATGTGTGTGTGTGTGTGTGTGTGTGTGTGTGTGTGTGTGTGTGTACAAGGTAGCTAGAGGTTTATTTGTGTTACTTAGGAGATACCTGGTGCAATTGTTCCTGCTCTCATGGTTCAACATGACGCCATTCAATTTTCCATGCAAATATAGTCAAAACTCTCTCTGTTTGCATGTATGCACGTGTGTGTGTGCACGTGTGTGTGTGTGTGTTTGTGCATAAGCCTATTGTCAGAGGAGACAAGGAACAAGGGGAACAAGTTGCTTGGGATACGAGTGTCAGCTGAATGTCGAAAATGTAAATGTAACTGTCACTGGCCCTAAAACACCAGAAGAAGAAGCAAGTCCACACAGAATTCTCAATTATGTGGTTTTTACTTTTATGACTGATAATAATAGCCATAATGCTGAGTTTTGTCCTGGACCAATGGAAAATATGTAATGTATGCATTTTCAATTTGGACTATATGTACTGTGTAGTATACTATATATGGCTCTCTGCTTACAGTCTGCCCTAAATCCCTTGTCATCCACTGTCGTTCCCCCACAATATAAATAGTGGCTTTTAGGCCTAAGTCTTCAGTTTTGCTTTTCATGGCAAACCTTTAAAGGATTTCTGTTTTTTCATTTTGCCAAGAATAATGAGACATATGCAGCTCCATTCCTTGAGCATTAGCAGCGGTAAAATTTTGCTGATGTTTGTGCTGCTTTTACCAGAGGAACCATGAATTCCAGGTTCACCTGGTTCTTGGATGACTCTAAGGCTTAAGAAACATCTGAAACTCACATGAAACCAAACCAAACAAAAACAGGATTCAGTCTTCTAATCCCGCAGGCTAGCCAAAGCTGGACCAGCTGCATGACAGTCGCTACTCTTTGTCTTTCCAGTCTCATACCTTCTCCTTTATAAACTGCAAAATAGTTTTAAAGTGAAGAGCTTTGCTGCCTGCTTCTGTTTTTGATTTATGGTGCCGGAGTCAGAGTGCGCGAAGCAGAGCAGAGCTGCCTGCCTCGACAGATTGGTGAAAGAGATCTGCTATCTGTTCCGTATCTGACAGCCTGCCTGTGGCTATAAGGCCATCTAGATGGGAGACATGCGTAGGCTATGTGGGTACGTGCATCAGCTACTTTAATTTCACTCACATATAGAGTCAGAGCTCCCGTATTCCCACACATGCTCTTTCATGTTTGTGTGTCTACATTTCTGTGTGTATGTCTGCCTAAAGTTAGCAGCCCACCCTCAAACTTTCCTTGTCAGCTAAGCTCAATCTGGCAGGGACCTGCAGTGAGTGAGTCCAGCCCAGAACTGTGTGTTCTGCCTCTAACATCTGCTGCTTTCAAAAGGCATGAACCACCCTGGCTCTGCTGCGTATTCCACCACTAAGCTTACAGGCCAAGAGACATGGTGAGGCGTAATGTTGGAGAAGTTAGCGAGGCAGAGACATGAAAGAGAACTGAACAGAAAACTACTTGTGATGAGCAGCAGTAGTGGTTGGAATAGTACCATAATGGGGAAAAAACTCCAGTGTAAGTCCTGCAGTGAAATATTTTACTTAAGTAAAAGCAGGAACGCATTTTTATGTTGCTCTATTTATTTATTTATTTATTCTCTGCTTTATTTTGATAGTGACAGTAGGGAGAGACAGGAAAGGCAGGGGAGACGGAGAGAATGACATGTAGCAAAGGGTTCAGGCTGGAATCCAACTAGGGCTGCTGCTTTAAGGACTCAGCCTTGATATGTGGTACATGTGCTACCAGGCAGGAACATATTAGGAGGAAAACCTACCATGAAAAGTAAAAGTAATCATTGGGTTAAAGTATTGATGCATTAAATTGCAAGTATGTATGTGTTTTAATGTTGTAGCTCTATCTGCGTCATGTGCTGTTGACTAGTTTACACTCGAACAATGCAACACAGTTTGTGTTTTGCATTTAAGATCTTTTTCTGTAAAGTAACTGGCAGCCCCAGTCATTAGATGAGTATAGTCAACTAAATATACAATATTTCCCTCTGAAATGTAGTGCCATGAAAGTATTAAGTCTCACAAAAAGGAAATTCTCAAGAGAAGTGTCAGTATTGGAGTCAGTGTACTTATCTACCTTCCACCCCTAAGCAGCATTCAGGCACATAATGTCAAACCTTAATTAGTTACATAATGAATAATTGAGATTTATTATGGTATGATGTTAACACAGGGAAAGGAGAACACTTAGGAAATTATTTTGAAAGGTGTTCAAGAGGCTTTTAGCCCGTGTGAAATCCAACAGCTTGTTTGGCAGGAAGCACATTATAATCATTGTTATAGATGAGGAAACAAGATTAGTGTAACTTGATCTATCAGTGGCAGCATTTTTAGTGTTGATGAAAGAGTCATCAACTGTCATCAAGACAACAAAATATAACTTACCTGTCAAAACAGAGCCATGTCAATAAAATATCTAACAACGGAACAAAAGAAAAAAAAAAAAGAGGAATCCACTGGCCTTGTTTCTGTGAATGACTGTTTTAGTTCAGTTCAGTTTGGTTAATTCTGTGCAGTGACCCTTTTCCCCTCTGCCTCACAGAGTTCATTGCACAAGTTAAAAAAAAAATACTAATAATGATCAAACTTCCTGTGTGTACTACACTGGTTTCTGCAAAAATACTGTGGTAAAAATTACATAATAGGTCAGATTTTCCATTGGTGTGCCTGTGTGTGTGGCAGAGTTTTTTGTGTATGTGTGTGTGTGTGTGTCGCTGTTGGGTTTGGCAGAGGCCTGGTGGAAGGATGGCAGCTGCTGTGGTGCACTCAGGGCAAGTTTTGCTCGTCTACCCTCCTCTACTGTAGTAGGAGCAAAGAGGGAGCACTCGCTGCCATCACAAGTCCCAAATTGGGATGTAGCCCTCGCACAGTGGCAGTGTTCTCCGAGGGTGGGAGAGCAAGTACAAAAGGAGAGTGCGCAGTGTCTACCTCCTTACGAAGAATTTTACAATCGTGTCTGAACCGAAGTCTCACTCTTGTGTCGGGACTTACACCTCCTTCTTTGCTCCTCCCTCACCCTGCTCTCCCTCCCTTCTTCCCGCTCTTTCCATAACCCGCTACACCACCACCACTGTCGTCATCAGGCTTGTTATGAACCAGACTCCTCTGTTTTCATTCAGCGGAAACTTTCAGGATTCAGGACTTTCACTTCATTTGATTTCAGTGTTTCAGGCTGGTGTTTCTCTGGGTTTTATAAGATTTGCCGAATGATTCGGTTCATGTGTGTTTATTGTATTGTATTGTTCTTAGAGCTTGACGTTGGTCTTTGAAGTCTGTAGTTTCAAGTCCCCCCTGTCCGACCTGGGTTTGGTCCTACAAGTGGTTTTGATGCCGAGGAGAAAAGAGCCTGAGCTGTGCACAGAAAGAGGGGATTTAGAACTAAGTGCTGCAAGTGTACTCGAAACCTCAGCCTGATGCTGTCTGTGATAAAGGTCTTACTGCACTGTGGAGCAAGGGATTATCAGCAAGCTTCTGTGTTGTAGGGACGTGATCCCGTCCTGAGTTATGATACCATTGGATTGTAGTTGACCTCTTTGGCTCAAACTATTAAGGTTCTTTAAATACAAGCTTTACATTGTGATGGATGTTAAGTTTGACTGTGTAAGTGTCTCTGTGTTGACACATATACATTGAGCAATGACGAATGGTATTTTGTCATCAAGACCAAATGCAGAGCTTTCTCCAAGTACCAAAAGAGACATAGCTGCCTAATGTCCTGCCATAATCACCATGATGCATTAAACATTACCTGCTATCCTCATGAGATCACTAGTTAAGCTAATTTATGCTCTGCTTAGCAAATATTACTATGCCAACACAGTTGTCTTCACTGAAGACATGAGTGCTATGTGAAACAATTAACATAATAGTCATAATAGTTTAATGTAATTACGCATACTCATGGCTCCAAAATGTAATCAGTTCATTTAGAGTTTTGATGTTCCCAAAAGTAGAAACACAAATGCCACCGTTTATGTACTGCATACCATGTACCAAGGATATGGGACATAAAAATTGCAAACAACACACAGTGTTGTTGGTGTATTTTACAGCTTTCGCCACTGAGCAAGTATGTCAGACATTCTTCTAGTTGTCCTTCATGGTATGTAAGATGTTATTTTGAGTAGGTCAGGTTTTGTAGGTATTGTAGGTGCTTTGAAATGGGGTTGATGGAATGAGCCTATCAAACTAGGGCCTTTGCCGGCTTATGCTTTAAATGATAGGCATAGAGTCTGCTACTGTAGCAACATCAAACCATTTCGTCTCCCCAGTCACTTATGTTTATGGTGCAGTTGCAGGCAGCACTCTTACTGCTGAATCCTTACGTAACCTCAGACAATGTAACATTGTGAAGGCCTGTCTCTAATCCCTGTGTCCATTACTGAGGAAGCAGAGCTGATTAGCATCTCAGTTCTGCTTGGGTGTCTATAAGGGTGGCTTAACACTGTGCAGCTTGCACGCAACTTCAGAGGACTGTATTTCAAAACAGCCTAAGCTCTGCAGATACAATATACAGGCTGGATGCTGGCGAACTGTATGGGGCTCTGTAACTGCAGTGTGTTTCAGAGAGAAGCCACTTGATCCAAGCAGGCAGGGCTGGATGCTTGGTTTATGTGGATGTGTGCAAGCTGAATATATGCTTGTTTTACAGGACTTTGAAACCTCTATTGTCCTATAAAAAAATCCCTTCTATTTAATCAGCTCTGCTTGATTCCCTGTTTTAGCATTCAAAATTGTGTGGTTGTTGCCTGTGAAGTCGTGTATGTTTTTAGATGTATATTGGATGAGTTTCATTTCAAAATAAAATGTCCTTTATTTGAAAACACCAATTCTGAAAAAAAAAAAAAAAAAAAAAAAAACCTAACACTATAAAACACTACACTATAAAAAAATAAAGTACACTATTTTTATTATGAAAGTTACTTGTCTTCTCAAGGACTTTCCTCACAATATGCAAAATCATCTGTGCAATTTTGACATATTGATCAATTTCTGCTTGCAATTGTTTCCCCCCCACAGTGCATTTTGAAATAAACACCTTCATTTACATGCAATATTATACTTTGTTGCTTTTGTATTATGATTTTTTCCCCACCGTTGAAAGCATACAGGGCTGAATGATATAACTATCTTATAGCCTATGTGCAGGCTGAATATACACTCATTGTCCAGGCTCTGGCTTATAACCCTGTTATGCTACAGCCCAGCACAGTGTTGACACAGAGGCTTGGGTCGTCAGTAGTCTATGTAAATGTTAAAAGCTGGCCAGGCAGGCAGGATGTTAGCCAAGCTGTTTGTTCTGCCGGCTTGAATGGATGTGTTGTAGTGTCCGTCTACAATATCCTCTCTGTCTCTGACAGACTGACTGGCATACTGTACATTCTGGTGGGGGCGGCTGTAGGCTGAGGGGTGATTGAGAAGAAAGGCAGGCTGAGCTACAGAGAGACCTGGCATCTCTGAAAAAACTAAACATTTTAGGAAGACAGGCAGTCATATCTTTTTTTGATTGATGATGATGATGTCTTTTTGGAACTGTGCGATGTGTTTAAGGGTTTTTTCATGGCGCTGCAAGTTCATGCACCATACTCTGCATGTTCAAGATCATATAGACCACCAGTTCAAATGTGAAAATGGGAAACTGAACAAATTATTCAAATAGCCACATATTTAAATTGACATATGTGCATATTTGGAATTAGACTATAGGCTTTGAATTGGCTTTATTGACCTGAGGGTCATGAAACTACCCATTCAAATAAGAAAAATTACAAACTGGAGCTGCCAGAGTTGGAGTTACAAGCTTTTCACACAACACTAGCCAATTTTTTCCTTACTAGTGTGGGAGTGCCTCAGCAAATCATGAATTCCCTGGAAATAGACCGCCTTTTGATGGGAATGGCAGAAATGTGGTGGGTGGGAGAGCCACCTCTGTATTGCAACAACTTGCTTTTGTATGAGTAGTGCAAGCTCTGTGCTGCTGTAGCTTTTTATGTATGAGTAATGGCATACCTTAGCGGTCCTCATGGTGTCAAAATCTTAAGTTCGGTGTGAGGGGTTTGATTGCCACCAGTGCCACCTACACTAAAAGCTAACCTCACTGTAAAGCTTAAACATCCACTAAATAATATGAGAATATCCAGTGTTTCTGGTCAATTCATGTAAGTCCTACACTGGCTTCCCTTGTCCTATCCTTGTAATGTTTCTGTCTCTTTCTTCACACACAGACACAAACACACTTTCTCCGTGTCTGTCTCCTGTCTGTGACTGTCTATTCCATTTTTTTGTTGTTGTTTTGTTTTATTTATCCATTTTTTGTTTGTCTGTTTGTTTGTTTTTCTTTTTTAAGTCTTAAAATGTTTTGTCAAAGTGCTGCTGCCATTTTGGCGCCGTATTTCCTGTGAAAGAGGGTCTTCCTGTCTCTCAATACAAGGAAATTGC
Source organism: Myripristis murdjan (assembly GCF_902150065.1). Lineage (NCBI taxonomy): Eukaryota > Metazoa > Chordata > Actinopteri > Holocentriformes > Holocentridae > Myripristis > Myripristis murdjan. The sequence continues at coordinate 7,819,226 of NC_043993.1, read as the reverse complement.
CTAGATTAGTAAAATATATAACAAAGAGGGCCATGTAGTCATCGGTGAGATGATTTCTCTACAAAATCAGAGGAAGCAGTGAGACTAATACTTCTACCAGGAGGTGGCAGCAGCACTGTAGCTACCTGTCACACACATGCCCTCTCCGCTGCCACACACACACCCACACACAAACACACACACACACACACACACACACACCAAAACTCAGTAAACCTAAAGCATCACTGAATGGCACTTTGACACGGCGCCATTTGTCTTACTTTTTAGTTTGACAGCCACTCCTCTGAAGATAGGGTTCTAGATACCGCTGCTGATAGTTAAATATCTTGCATCTTCAAAATGTTGAGTTTTCAGCAATGCATAGAAACAGCCTTTTTATCCACGCTGACCATTGTGCTGTAATGAAAATGTATTATGATGTTTGATTGGGTTTCATCTGCTCTATCTGTCAAGGTTTCAACTAAAATCACTGAAATAAGCAAAGAGGAGTCATGTTTTTTTTTTTTTTTCTTTTTCCCAGCAACAGCAGTGATTTAATATCTTTTTACTATAACGTTCTGACTCATATTTGTCATCTTATTCTGATGATTAGCCTGACATCAGCCAGTGATATCACTTTATATCTGTCAAAATTTAGAGTAATTTGATCCTTTCTCTTGTGAAACAGACACCAGCTCTGTGCCAACATTGTGCGCTTACAGTGCTGCAGTACACTTCGGATAGAGAGCTTTTAAGGTGTATTATCAGAACTGAGTGCTGATCCAGACAGCATCTTACTCTCTTTGTATTGTTTTTGGTGCTGTTTGATTTTGTCCGTATCAGGTGAGGTTAAATCATATCCTACGGGCTCAGAGATCAGCTGATGATGAGTTAATGGATGGCTCTCCTGAGAGGGGGCGGCATCCTAATCACAGATGGGGTCATCAGGCCACCACAAGCCCCCAGGGAGGACCAGTCAAAGGTCAAAGGTCACAGAAGAGAGCTGCTCCGCCCCTGTGGGTATGCTGTTTTGAGGGAAGGAAGGACAATTAGACAACAATTTTTGGCACGTGGGCTTTGAGCTGAAGACACAGTGAACATAGATGTCTGGTTTTGCCCAATCATTGTACAATAGAGACATGCAAAATTGTGGTTTCTGATATATTACATTAAATGCATTAGATATGTATTTTGTAATTAATGTCTGCTTCTCAAATGTATATTTTGATGGCTTTCTTTGGTTTAAATGATGCTAGTTGACATTGAAGACACATTTTAAAGCTATCTCATCATCTGGCCACATGTGGGGGAAGTTACAGTAATTTAATAGTAATTTTCTAAAAAGTTGGCTTGAACACTATTGGATTTCCGTGTTCTTACTTTTTCAACCCCAGAATGACTTTCATTAAGCCACAGACCCATTTGAAGTGATTTTTGCCCTATAGGTACCCTGATATGAAGCAGTGAGATTAAAATCACTCATACTTTTTTTGTATTGTTACAATTCCTGGTGAATTAAGTTGGAGAAATTAAAATATTCCTCATTTTGCAGAGGAATCCCCTCTAGGATGCCTGAGGATCCCTGGACCCCACTTTGAAGACCACTGCTGTAGGGGAATCATTGCTTGTTTAGTGTAGATGTCTCCTCTCTCACACACTGCCTAAGAGCAGCCCCTAAACCTAAACTGTATGCATGTTTAATAGTCAAAAGAAGATTGGATTCTTATCATATTTCATTGCAGTGGGGCTTGGTTTTTGACAGTAATACTGAAGAATGAATGTGCGGATTGACACAGCTTCGCCAAAATGGAGGGGTTTTTTCTTCCCAAAGTCAGGATTGTACCAAAAGCAGTCTAGAGCTGACACACGCTCCGTTCAAGTCTAAGCAGTGTAATATAAATTGAAGGCAGAGGGAGAGAGATTGCCGTGGGTGGTGTGGTGATCAAGTTACTGTCGTTTCCCCAAGAGACGGCTGATTGAAGCAACGAAGCGGAGATCTCCTCCTCGGACATCCTGCTATCTGTCTGTCTGGACCTATTGATGACCTGCTTTGCACCAATCAATAGATGAAACAGGGACAGTTGGTTTTGTGTGTGTGTGTGTGTGTGTGTGTGTGTGTGTGTGTGTGTGTGTGTGTGTTAGTGCCAGTGCTAGTGCTAATAGTAGCACCATGGGAACAGGGGAAGGATCATATACTGTAGAGGCAACCAAGTAATAATGTTGTGTATGATGTATCAGTGTGTAGGCTGAGCTATCTGCGGGTCATCTCGGCACTTCAGTGTATTGTCACTGTGTTATCACTGTGTGTTACCACTCTCACACCACACGAGTGACCTGGGAAATATGTGGCTGACCAGTATGATTGGCCGCTGCTGGTTCATCATTGAAATGCCAGTATCAGTGTGTATGTTGGCTAATATACAGTGGGAGACAGCAGAAACATACTAGGCCTGTCAAGTGATTAATTTTTAAAATTGTGTTAATCACATGGTAATCATGGATTAATACTGCAACAAGCCTCTGGAAAGAAAACTTGCCATCCAGCAGGCAACTCGCTGTACATGTTGAATATTTCTCCACACAGTACACAAACAGCAGTACTTTTCTGTTGGTGCTTTAGATCCAGATGACATTTCAGCAAATGTGTTTATTAAAATTCAGTAACTATTTTTTTGTGACTTCTTGGTAAAAAAAATTGTTTCTGTTCATTAAAAATGTCTGCTAATACACTGAAGATTTGGTTTTCTCTGAAATATCAGTGCAAGTAGTGTCCCAAAAAATCCAATGTCGGTCAGACTCTACAAAGTTAAGTTAAGGTAGAGGCGACATAGAAATTATGGATACCTGACAATATTCTACTAAAGAAGAAATGAACAATTAAATGAGGAATATAAAACTGGTGATGAGGCTACAAAGTGACATAGAGAAGTGATGATTAGGAAGTATAACCTAACAATTATCTGCCCCTCTCATCAATAGTAGTGATGATGAGGGACATTCCTGTATAAGGCTCAGTGTTCAGTGTAAAATGGACCAGGATCAAGATACTGATGTGATTTTATTTCATTTTATTTTTTGATGGTGTCTGAGTATTGGGTGTAACAGACTACAGGCACACATCGACAAGCTAGTGTGAGGTAGGCAGGGGGTAGACTGACCTAATTTGGGCTCCCATGCAAGCCAGTCGCCTCAGGGTCTTAGGTCTTCACATACACAAGCATGCACACACATGCACATACACACATCCATGCTCAGCAACATGACAGGACTGCTTGCTCCAGCAGTTTGTTGTGCTCACTAACCCAGTTAACTGTGGTTTGAAGTCAATACAGTTCCACTTTCTCACCACAGTGAACCAAGCTTTTCCCGGGCCGCTCTGCCTCTCTGCCTCAGGATCAGGAAATGGAGGTTATAACTTCTGCTGTAAAGCCACTGGGCATGTCAAGATCCCTGTCCTTCACCATTTGACTTTTATTTAAATGGCCAAGACTGAGTGCTCAGTTTCCAGTGTCTTGAAAGGGTCAGGGCACTCTCTTCTTAAAAGATATTGGAGTCTCTTTTTTTCCCTCCCTAGACTCATGACATAGGCAAAAAAAAAAAAAAAAGGATCATAGTGGTGGGAAATAAATTGATGTTGTGATATAAGGCCAGATATAGTCCGGATTTTGATTATTTTGAGATCATTATACTTAAATGTTAAGCTTAAATGTTGTGTTTTCTAGGTCTAAAAGCCTGCATTACAGTAAAATTATGTAGCCTAATATCCGAACTTAGTAGACCGTTCTAGCTGAGCTAGTTATTGCCTGTACCGGTTTGCTCATCATATCCACATTACTTTCATTATTTAAAATTCAGCCACATTATCAATATTGAAGTGTTTGGTCAAAAAGATTGATATTGAGTTTTGTCAATACAGCCAACCCCTACAGGAGCCCTTCCTTTATTTATCCCTTTTGAGTCCAGATCTAAAACAACCAGACCCAGACTTTAAATTAATCCTAGCCTTGATGTACCCTAAATGCATTGGTTATTATTCTCATGGGTCTTTCACTTCAGTTAAAAGGACTTTTTTTTTTTTTTTTTTTTTTTTTTGCAAAATGAGCATATAGAGTTTGAGGGTATCCAACTATTCTGACCAGCTCCAGGTCACCTTATCTTTTTTTTTTTTTTTTTTTTTTTTTTTTTTTTGAAGGAATATGTAACATAGCTTGCTTTGCTGATTGGTCAGAGCAGGGAAAAGTTACAAGTTATAAGTTCAAATAATTTGGAGCCTTCCGGTCACATGGATGCACCTTAAACTTTTAACCTACTGCTATGTAGGAGAGAGGGGAGAGAAAAAAACAGTTAGCCTAAATGTATACCTTGACACTTTGTCATTATACAGCTTTTAAGTGTAACTCTCAGTATTGAGATTATTAGTAAAGGGGAAATTCTCTGATACTGATACCCAGTTTAAGCCCAGGGCAGTCCCCAAATGGTGTAACCTTTCCAGCACCACATAGTGCCAGTAACAACCTGCCAGTCATACTGTGCATTCTCAACACAAGCAGAAGATAAACCAGTTGCCCCATTCATTTTTTATGACCAGAGTAATAGCAGCGGTCTCATTTCCTTGTCTGCCAGTGGGGGAAGTTTTCAACAACTGAGCTTCACCCATCAGTAGCCAGTCAACAGTACAAGTGTGAGTGTGTGTCTGTGTGTGTCTAGCAACATTGATGGTAAAGCTAGCAGTTGGGCTAATTTCAAATTGGCCCTAAAGTAAACTAAAATTAGCGTGGTGTAGTGGTCGCTGTAAACAACACAGTAAATCGGATATTTGTGGTCAGTATCATTTAATGTTACCCAAAGTGTCCTGACGCTGCTTTGTCACCAAACCCTGTCAGATTGGTATTCACTAGGGATGGAGAGCCGACCCCAAAAGAAGTGAGTCTTGATTCCATCTCGTCAATTCTGACAGTCAAATCTTGACTTCAAACTCCAGAGTTGAAAATAAACAAATAAAAAAATTCAAACAAGTTTGTAATCGAATCATTCTGTGTCTGATGAATCTGTGTTTGATTACTTCGGTCTGATAAGTTTGGCTCATTTGAAGATGTCAACATGAATGATGTTCAGTTGTGTTGTTTTTGGCACTTTTTTTTCTCAAGGGCAAAATGAACAAATACATCATGACAAATATCTAAGGTAGAAATATATTGCATACTTATATGGAGTATGGAAGAATCGTGACCTGAAGATATTTTTGCTTTAACCCTTGGAGTCGATCCATCAGTTCCACCATAAAAAATTGGTATTGTCTTCAAAAAATAAGGAATTAGCCATCCCTGATATTCAATAGATATTTGATATAAATTAAAAATTTGTATGTGTAACTGTACAATAATTAGTGTCTTGCTGTGTGGATTCCCATGTTAGCATGGTGCATTGAAGAGATCCTGAATAGCAAACATTTCTCCCTCTCCCACTTTCTCTCTCCTGTCTTTCTCCTCCCACCTTCTCCTCCTTTCTCTGTGCCTCATCTCTTTTGCCCTCTGTCTTTCCCTTCTTCCTCTCCCTCTCCTTCTTTTTCTTGCCCCGATCCTTCCTTCCTGTGTGTCACGGTGCCAGCAGCACATCAGGGCTGTGTTGGTCTGTTGCATTAGAGGCTCCCCAGTGTTGATCTGTGCCTCTGCTGGCTCCCGCTTCCTGGCTCAGCTTACAAACACACATCGCATCACACTCACACAAACCCACACCAGGGACTGTGCTGTCACAGACACACTGCTTTCCTGCTTTCTCACTCCGTGTCTCTTGTTGGGTGACTCTCATATACATACACTGATATCATGAGCACATAGAGGCACACACACACTTATCCTCTGCTTTTGTTTGTTTTGGCCGTCTCTTGCGCCTTTTCTCACTTTTATGATTTTTTCCCTGCTTGTTGGGATTGGTCTACATTACTAACGTGTGCTGTGACATTGACTGAATATTTGCATTGATATTGTACTGCTGTATACCCTCTGAACAACCATTTCTTTTTGTTTGGTTGCTTATTCTTTCATTCTTTCTGTTTGTCCATCACACAATATCTCACACACTGCTGATCAGTTTGAGGAAACTTTGGCAAATGATGCATCAGCTTTGCTGATCTATTCTATCATTTTCAAAACTGCGGTGATTGTTCATTCATTCAGATTATAATAGGTGGATGTGTGACGTGTGGTGGTCCAGAGGGCAACTGCATCATTTGTGGCAGATGACATGTTTACTGTTGCCTTGTTTATTCAGACAATCCAAAATTTCTGACTATTTGCTATGTGTTTGATTTTATTTATGCAGATCTTAGGAGGAGTCTGACTTGCAGAGGCAGACAAGCTTTTAATTATACAAAAAGCTTACAGTCTTAAACTGCACATAAAACTTGAGTTGATCTGCTACACACTGTCAGTCCAAGAATCATAAGCTCTGACAATAAATTTTGGAGAGAGGGAAAAACTCCTCTTTCCAATAAATCATTATGTAAACAAAGCCAGCAGTGAGGAGATAGTGTTTCAACAAATGGGACACAATGCTGCAATTATGAAGTTACCCTCTAATGCCTCACTGGTTTATTAGACACAGATGAAGCCATTGTAGACATCTTTACAGCTTTCTTGCTGAGCCGCAGCTGCACTTTGGCTCTATCCCAAAGAAGACTTGTTTGCAGAAATTACGGTTTTCTTTTGTTTCAGCTGTCAGAAGTTTCAGAAAGTGGTGTGGTTTCTGGTTGGCTGATGCATCTTCAAATTTTGTGCTATGATTTGCTCATTTTTGTTCAAGTTGATTGGAACGCTAAGGGCCCTATCTTAGACCCGGTGTAAAGCAGTGCCAAGCGCGCCTTAAATGTCTTTGCTAGTTTCCAACCGGCACCGTTGTCATTTTCCTGTCCAGCGCCCACACTGTATACATAGCAAATGCACCTGTGCCCATCTGTGTGCCCATCTGCATGTTGGTCTTAAAATGAGGTGTGGTCAGGTGTATTGTTGGCAAATTGCTATCTTGGTGCAATTGAAAGCGAATGAGTGATTAACCAACAAAAACCAGGTCTGAAGTCAGTGCTGACGTTTTCACTGTTTTTTTCAAAGGCACATTATCAAAATAGTGATGCTAGCCTACATAGGTGGGTGCCAACATGTGTACACTGTGCTTGTTATACACACAACGATGCCTTTATACCCACAGGGGTGTCTGCTTCACCTCAGGGAGCTTTGATGGAATCCTGCTGTTGCCGTAGATGATCTGCACGTGCGCATTCACTTTGTGCACAAGCAGATCCGTTTTGCTCTTTCTTACTTTGCAAGTCCACCATTATAATAACAATCTGCCAAGGTGCAAGCATGCCTGGCTTTTAAAGGGAATAGGAGATGGCACTCCGGTTGGTTTACTGCATGTTACGCTTAAACACACCTATGATTAATAAAGAGTCTACGTACAACTATTTTGAACTGTGGATCTGGCACAACAACCCTGTTTTCTGCTGTTAAAATAGCAAAAATGGACTTGGACACACCCTAAATGCACTCTCACTGTGTTCTTCAGACGATGCACTTAGATTGTTAAAACAGAGCCCTAATATGGGACAGATACAAGAGAAAAATGCATGAAGCAGGGCTTCTACAATGGCTGCCACCGGAGAGAAGGAGAGGAGAGAGTCAGAGAGGTGTTCTTCATGGGTAGTATTGCTTTTAGAAGGGTGGTGTGGGGTCTTCTAACCAAACTGTATCCCACCACACTGTGTACTGTGTCGAACACACACCTGGATCAGGGTTGTCTGTGTCACGTGAAGTAACTTTGGTTGTTACTGTTTGTTCACTCAAACTATGAGCTGCGCACAGTCCAGTGAGCAGCACAGTGCAGCATGATGACCCAACAGAGCTGCCACTCCCCCGGATTGATTAATTATGATAAATAGTTGCATTTTTGGGGACAAAGTAATAAACAATCAGAGTTTTGCAGGGAATTTGATATGATGCAAAAAAGTGAAATGTTTATGCACGTGTATTCTTATTTAGTGGGAAATTATTTTCCGATTTTGTTATTGTTAGGAACTACTGAAGGGCCACCCACTGATATCTATGGTCAGGTAAACACTGCATTGTATAGCGATATTTTTAATATTGTGTTTGTGGATGTGTTGTGATTAACCAGTCAACCATGCAGTCCACCTGTTAAAGGTAGCTGCCCTGTGGACTCAATAGCCCTTCTGTTTGTCTGATCCTCCATATGTGTACATGGAGCTGTTCTGCTCACATGCAGTCTACACCCTGTCAGCCTCTTAATGTTTTGACAGCTGGCCTTGATAGGGTGCTATTTTAAGGTTGTGTCTACATGAGCGTATGGGCTCTGTATGTGGTTTGACTCTGTGAATGGTTTGAAGGTGTCAGTTTGATAGGCAACACTTAGCAGAGTCCAGGTTTCTCCTGTCAAAGCAACGTGCAAGATGCTCTCTGCAGCATGGAGGTGCTGCGACCTCAGGTGTTGTTATATATTGTTTACAAGCACTATAAACCACTTATTTGTCTGTGAAGCTCATTTTTAAAGTGGTCACGCACAGGTTACATTAATAGTTCAGATAATTGTTGCGCATGAGCATACAATGTGCTGAGTGTGTCACTTCATGCCCTTTTGTGGACATTCCTTTGATCATTAATCATTGACAAATTACCCTTTTCTCCATTCCCGCAGGGGATGTCGGCATACGCATTAATATTGTTTTCATTCTTTGTCCCCCATCCAGGACCTCCACACCATCTACTGCCACCTGTACCACATGGATGTCCTCTCGCACCTCAGGGAACATCAGCTAAGGTCAGACTTTTTCATCTCAGCTAGAAACAATAAAAAAGAACTCCAGCAAATTCGATTTTTTGGTCATTACTGTGAAAAAAAAAAAAACTTTTTCCAAAAAAATGTTCCAAACTCTTTTTGTTCTTTTGACTTTTGAGTTTTGAATGTCATTATTGGATAGTGTCAGTAATGGAGAAAATTTGCTGATATCTAAGCAGGTTAAAAGGAAAGCTTGAATTATTTGCAAATATTGCATTGTTATTACATTCATACTAGTCGGTTCCCACCTCCACCTGTCATCACCCCACCCCACCCCCCACCCACAACCAGCTCAGCCAATCACCACAGGAGGCTGGTCCCTCTGCCGGGCAGCCAGGCTCCTGGCTGCGGTTGTGTCCCGTGTCCACGGGAAGCATGAGCCAACTGTTTTGGGACAGCTGACAGAGAGTGTGTTTGTACCAATCATGTTTGGAGTGGTTTATTTGAAATCTGGAGAAGTTCCTCCTTCAGTGTGGGTTGATTCGACAGGTCTGAACAGGGACATTTGACCTGAAGAATCAGGTCTCTTCCAAGCGAACTGCAGTGTAAGAATGTAATCAATCAATCAACTGTAGGTAACACTCCTTATTATGCAACATTTTGAGGTGTAAGGACATAGGCCTAGATATTTACATCTGCCAGCCAGCAGGTACTCATGCTTGCATAATAATATGAAGAAAAGGAATACCACAGTTTGCACTGATGCTTATATTTATCAATTTCCTTGTGTCGTTAGCTGGTATCAACAACAGAGAAGATAAATTAAGCAAAGAGTGTAGACAAACCCATTATGCTGAGGGACTGGTATTGGATTTATTTCATTCCCTCCCTGTAGACAAAAATTTAAACTGTCTGGGACAACTTTCTCGGATAATAACTTATGAGCCAAATGATCACACTTCACCAGTATGGCTCAGAGCAAAGAAAACAAACAACAGTGTGATCACACCCAGAGATTGAACTAGTGGGTCACAGTTACACTCCAGGAGCTGGCAGGCAGTACTGATGGTGTCTCAAGTGGGAGAGCTTCTCCAAGATGTTTGCCGTGTGATGGATAGAGAGCTACAGATGAGAGCTGCAAAAGTTTCAGGGATATCTTTTGGGACAAAAAAAAAGTTTTGCATGTTTAACTTTGTTTTTCTCTCTCAGGTCAATGTGTACGTCAGCCAGGTATGAGAGACATGAGGCTAACCACGTCCTGTTCTAGTAAGTACACACTTGAAGACTTGACAGGAAGTGCTCTGCTCTGTGACACTCACTTTATCTGTTACTTTAGCCTACACGGAGGAGCGATGTTTTATTCAAATTCCTGCTGGGGAGAGCTTGTTTTGTTCATAGATTTGCTGTTTTATATTCATTTGGTATTTTCCAAGAGAGTTCACTCAACATGCATATTCTACTTGTGCAGTGCACTGCTTCATATTCATTGTGCATCCACTGGAGCAAAATGGGACTAAAAGCCTTGCTCAAGGGCACCTCTGTGCAGTTGTTGAAAGAAGCAGGGGCTAATAGTCAGTCTGTTCTGGGATTTGAACCAGCAACCTTCCAGTCACAAGCCTGCTTCACGTACCTCTTGGCTGCTGCCACCCATTATTCTGTAGCCAAGGTCCACTATAGGTTGAATCAAAGGAAAAACTCAGTGTACTGACTCAACATATTTTCTTTACACAGTGCGGGGGATGGTTTATTATATTCTAGTGCTTCAGAAAAATTACATTCCTCATTGATGCAAACTTGCACAAGCCAACTTGTTAGTGACATTCATTTCTCTGGATACAACATGCTAACAATATTAAAATGCTTTTTACAGTTAATTTAAGTGTTAGTGCATAAACTTTTCCTCTCTGTTGGGAGAAGTACTCTATTCAGGATAATAGGCAAAATTTCAAAATGTCATTGGATCTGTGCAGGGTTTAGAATTGCCTTCCTCCTACTGCTTTTATAACCTTAAGGTGTACACAGATCCATAGAACGTCAGGAACACTGTTGAAGTATTAAAATGCAATTATTTTAGGTGTTATTTTTCTGTGTGCAATGCCAGGTTTCTTTGCACTACATATGCACTCATAGACTAATACATAATTGTACAGTATTCAAAACTTTTTTTTTTTTTTTTTTTTTGTTTACATAACTGGATTTAATGTCCCTTATGTAATTTCTTATGCTGCCTATTTGTTCTTATAGAATGCTCATTAGGTTTACTGCTCATTTTGCAAAATTTCTTTCTTTCTTGCACATATAAGAGCTGCACAATACATTTGCTCAAGCTCAAACACTTCAAACTAGCTGGCAGACTCAGAAAAGAATCTGCTACATTCTTAAATAGGTGGCAGGTTTATGATTGCAATAAAACAATTAAAAAAAAAAAAAAAAAAAAAAAACATCAGTGAAGGCTGGTGTCAAAACATCTGCAGTACATTCTGCTGCTTGAATCAACAAATTGAGACTGAAGAGCTGCCCGGCATGCCAACTTCTACTGGTTGACTCTGCACTAATAACCCCCGAGTTTTGCTCATTTTCTGAAAAGTTCAACTTTGTGGTGATATGAAGTTTTCTGCAGGCCGCTCACGATATATCACCCAACATCAGAGCATTGATCTGGAGCTGATGGTGACTGCCATCTTTAATCTCTGCAGATCCACTGATAGCCTGTCTGGCTGCCTTTTTGCCCATCTATCAGAATGGATGGTTGAGCGGATAGAGAGATGGATGGGCACATGGGAAGAAGTCACTGCAGCGTTACTTATGTGGATTTGGAGAAAACATGTCGAGAGGGAAAGAAGAGGGATGACAGGGTGGAGAGAACGAAAATGTAGGCAGATTAGAGAAATGAGAGGCTTGTGAAAGAAAGGGGCGAGTTGATGGAGGAAAAGGGGAGGGAGAAGGAGACTTATTGAGAGGGATGATGAGACGAAATAATGGCAGAGAGGAGATTTCGTGAGAAGTTGCAAAGAGGGATGAGAGACGGAAGCTCTTAAAAGGGGAGTGGAGAGGAAACGATGAGAAGATGCTAAGAGGCACAAGAGGAGAGCAAGGACATGTTGACATGGGAGGAGAGAGGAGAGCCCGAGGAAAGGAATGAGGAAATTTCAGCGAGGGAGGAGAGGGATGAGGGTGACTGAAGAGTGGAAGAAGTGAGAGAGAGGAAGAGAGAGAGGGAGGACAGAGACAGATGAAAGGATGAGAGAAATGCTCCACAGGCTGATGATGTATTACCTTGCTTGCTAGAATCACATTAGACACTCAGTGGTTTAATTTACCATCAAATAATCACACACACACACACACACACACACACACACACACACACACATACAATCTCCCACTCCCACACAGACTCCCACTCTCCACCAAGGACCGTTCTTAAGTACTTTAACCCATAACAACCCGCCTGCCAGGTCCAATTAGTTAGCTTTTCATGCACATACACACATGCACAAACACACAGTCACACACAAGCACAAATACACTGAACAGACAGCAGATGAAAGCAATCATGCCCTCTCCTATGAAACCATAATGGTAGTTAATCATGACTGCCGCAGGTCTACTTGAAACCAATAATGCAGGAAGAAAATCATTTCATCTTTTGTTCTTTGAAAGATTATTTTCTTGGCCTTTGTGTTTCTCACACAGTAAACAGTGGTAAACAACACGGAAGCTTGAAACAAGAGAAGGGATGACGTTTAATACTTGTGCAGGATTTGAGGTCTACACATAGATGGTGGGGAGAGTTCAGCCAAAATAGAAGCTTTCTTAATTTTCCCTTTTCAGCCTTGCTCCCTTTTTCTCTGTTTTATTTATTATTAATTTATTTAGAATTTTAGCACCTTTTTTATATCCCCACACTATATTCCCAAGCACTGTGCCCAATATTGTGATGGCTTTTCTCTTGTATTCTCTGTTTCTGAAATTTCTGAATGTGGCGCTCTTTTCTTTCACTTCTTCTTCACTGTTTTGCTGGCTTTTCAGTCAAGATGATTGTTTGCTTATGCTAACTACCCAATTCCTCTTCTGTTTCGTCTTAACAAACCTTTGCTGCTGCTACCAGAAACATAAAATGGAGAAGTTTTTTTTTTTTTTTTTTTTTTTTTTTACAGGGGTGACAGACTCAAATGTGAAATCTTCGATGAAATGGGTACATATAGTACAGAATCACAGCATCCCCCTCACTGAAGTCAAGACTTATGAGTGGATTTTATCATACGGTCACACGGGAATGGATTAAGTTACAGGTCTGGATTCATAAGAGTCAAATTATTTTCATATTGCCAATGGATCTTCAAAACCAGTGATAGAAATGGTCAGGCCAAGTAATCCTAGTTATGAAAAGAAATGGTGAGAGTATGGTAAAAGTGATGCAGACACATATTTCACAAAATTCTGGTACAGGAGACGCACAGCAACCATTTTCATGGCAAGTGTGATATATAGGATGACATCTCAAAATTGCATCTCAAAGCCAGGTGTAATCTTAGTCATTCATATGGGAAATGAAGTACTGATCTTTCTTTCATCAGATTGTCCTGTCTCTGAGCCTCTCAACCAGCACTTGAGTTGATTCCTAGTTGTTAGGACTTCATATCGACCAGGTTTACGCCCTGCTAGAAACGTGCGTTCGTGGCGCAAATATTCAAAATGAATCACAAGGCAGTCCAGCCAACTATTGGTGCTGAAGAGGTGTTGATACCAAGGCCTGCGCCAGCCTTGAAAGGCAGTGTAAATTTAGCAATCTTAGTCTTGCACAGCCATCATTTTGTGGAGTGGGGCCCTTGATTTCAGTTTAAAATAATTTGAAAAGCTGTTTTGATAGTAATTTTGAATATGTCATATTGTAATTTTTGGATCTTTGTTAGTTTGATTAAATGCTTGCTGGTAGTGCATTAGGGCATTTTCCATTGATTCTAATTTATTTATTTAAATTTGTTAACATATGCAATTGCACAACTGCGATGTATACCATCCACAGTCAGTTTTTTTTTTTTTTTGAGTCTCTGCTGTTGGGCTAAAATGAGCTATTGTCTCTTGTCAAGGAGGAAGAGTGTATAGCATTGCAATTTCTTGTTTTGTTGTTGCTCTTCTAATCATGAGTGCATGTCCCCTCGCCACTAGTAACCACTTTCAAAACCCTCCATGTCAGGCCTCTATTCCTCTGTCTATGTAATCAGTCTTGTTTCATCCTGTCTCTGGTCAATTTGTATTCACAGCCACAGGCAGAGATATGCTCTCCGCCATCTAACCTCCTCATGTGTGATTGCTTGTTGGTTTGATGCAGAATTGAGCACCCATGTAGCTTATTAGGAAGTTAATTAGACTGGTTTAGAGATTTAATCAATACAATGTGTACGTGAAAGACAGTATGGATAGCCACGCAGCTCATATTTCGGATTGATTTATTTCCATTTAAAGTAACTCCCTGCCCTGGCTTTTCAAATGTCAGGCTGAAGTATGTGACACTTGAAGCACTGTTTGTTCCAGTCCCTGCATCATATCTTCCTGTTGTAAATGGACTCACCACATCTTGCAGTGATGGCACGTCTTATAGTCTGAGAGTGCCTATATTTTTATTGCATTCATAAAATCCATTTCTTTTAATAGAAGTTATAGGACTTGGGGATTTGTATTATATGAGATTGTACTGTTCAATTTCCCTTCCCAAACTCCTACATTTGTCTAATCCTTGGAAGGAGGGAATGTCACTGTCACATCCTGACATATATTAAACTGTCCTTTACAGCCCCGTACAGCCTTTACTACATCAGCTACTACCATGCATTGACATTCAAGATTTAAATGACTAGACACGATTTTAATATAAAAAAATACATGCTCATTTTCACAGGCTAAATCATGAAGAAGAGAGCATATCATCCCCACTAATTGATATGCTTTAGATTTCCCATGATCACCTGGATCATTTGTCGTATTATTTAGGTTCTGTGTTTGGATACTGGTGGGATAACGTCTCCTCACACAAGTAGTCACAAATTGAAAGTCAAAATTCAAAGATTTCTCCTAACAAATGGTGAAAAAAATGCTCCATTGAGAGAAAGCGTGACTGCATAAAATGGCTACCTCTGGGATATTTGTGTACACAAAATTATACAAAATAAGATTAAACAGCTAAATCAATATGTGCTCATAGCCGGGGGGTGGCTGTCAACAGGCCACCCAATAATGAACAAAGAATAAATCAACCCATTAATTCTCAGTCATAAAATAGAGCACTAAAAGCACGACAACAACAACAATTGGAATGTTGGAGGATAATAAACTGGTTAAAAAGTTTAGAGTGTGGAGTGTCAGACGTTCGTTGGGTGTAACAGTGGTGTGGTTTCTCTCTCTCTTCCAGCCCAGACAGCATTGCTACCTGTTGGTACATCCTGCTCTCCGGATCAGTCTTCGTCAAGGAGCACATGTACCTGGCCAGGTGCTGGTACGTAGCACTTACTGACACACACGCACACGCACGCGCAGACACGCGCACACACACACACACACACACACACACACACACACACACGTAGAGAGGAGAGCATCTCGTTGGGCTGAGACATTTAAAGGAGGTGTCACTTGTCTGACATTACACCTGAAGCTACTGTGCCCTGTCTTATCATCATGTCAGATGGAATGTGTGTGTGTGTGTGTGTGTGTGTGTGTGTTTGTGTGTGTCTTTGTCTGTGTGTCTGTGTCTGTCTGCACATGTGTTTGTAGTTGTATGTATGTAACATGATAAGGGAGACAGCTTGTCACAGAGCTGTAAGCGAGACATGAAAAGAGGATGCCATGGTTTACTGGCATGTAAGGCAGTGGTGCTCACACACACACACACACACACACACACACACACACACACTCACACTCACTCACACTTATCTATCAAGTGTATAGGATGCAGTGCTGTGTTTAGCAATGTGTTACAGATGTGATGCTTCCCCTCCCTCAGCCAATATGACCCGCGTGTGTGTGTGTGTGCGTGTGTGTGAGTGTGCGCAAGCGTGCGGAAGTGGTTGTGCATTTATGTGCATCCATGTTAACTGAGTTAAGATGTCTTAGGCCCTGTTCACATTAGCGTCTTGGAGCTCGACAGCCAAAGTTATTAACTCGAGTTGATCTTGTTCTGTGCACTAAAATGACGAGTAACAACTGCTTTTAGCTCTGATATGAACAAGGCCTTGGAAAGTCTCATGCACAGAGGAACTACCAGACAGGCACCCACCCTTTATTCCTTTATTGCACCTTCATTTTAGTTGAATAAAAATATACATACGGTCAGTGTTTCCTCTACAACTTTATGCAGCCGTAGTGCTTTGGGAGATAATGTTTAGTTTGACTAATGTGAAGACAAAATGACACTTAGCTGAATAAAATGAAACATGTATTGACATGAAGAGATTTTGTGACACTGCTCATATATGAGAAGAAGATGATTCTCTTGAGGATGGTGGTTAGGTTTTCCCCACTGTGTGAGTCTCTGGAGCCTTTACATTGGTGGTGGTGGTGGTGGTGGTGGGCAGTTGGTGGGATGTACAAATGAACTGAAGCTGAAATGACAACATGAATACAAAATGAGTAAGGCGCTTATACAGAAAGACAACTAGGTGAGTGGGAAGCCGAGATTCTAATTGGATCTCTGGATCATGGATATTGACAGGTAGATGTAGCTGTAGTAACTGATGAGCCGCCTTAGAACGTAATTTTGAAGTGAGTGCCTTAAAAGGAATAGAAAAAAACATGCATGAAGGTGACTCTTATAAGGCTCAAAGAGCCCACAGAAAACAGGGCAACTTCTGATAGGCTAGCATGGGAGGAGGGAAAGCGATGAATGAGCCCTGATTACATATCTCACCAGCATCTACCGTATTTCACCAATTAATCGCCCGGCCACAAATAGCCGCCTGGTTCTTTTAAAAGCCTGGAGTCTGCACCCATTTTGCGTATTAAACGCGAACCCGAATAACTGCCAGGGCGATTATTTGAATTATATTGAGGTAACCCAAAATAAGGCTATTCACCTTATTTTTGCAGAAGTAAACAGTGAGCCGCACAATAACTGTGCGGCACTTCGGTTTTCTGTCAAAATAAGAGAGCTAACTAACGTTAGAAAAAAGGGTGTACCGTAATCTTAAATGACCGACTGTAAATATTTTGGCCAGTAACTGTCATCACAGTAATGGCCTGGTGCAGGTCTGTGCAAAAATAAATAAAGGCCTGCAGCGAACAGCCGCCTGGTTCTTTTAAACGCCTGGGGTCCAAGTTGATTTTGCGTATTAAATGCCCGGGCTATTATTTGGGGAAATACGGTATTCACAAATAATAACAGGCACATCCTTTCTTAAGCAAGGTTTCACCTATAGTACCTGTAAATCCAGTTGGGATTCAGTGCCTTGCTCATGGAAAGTTAATCCGGGTGGGTGCTTGCTGACACAGTGTGGGAGGGTCTTGGATGCAGGGTCTTTGCCTAAAAGATTGGTCTCTTATTACCGTCAGACTACCACCACACATTGAAGTTTAACAGGCTTCCTGCTGGTAACGGACTTTCTAGGGTAGTGTTGAAGTTTCACTGGTGTATTCCAGACAGGGAATGTCACCGGAGTTGGATGAACTCTATTGGGATGCCAGGGGAAAGCCATGGAATTCGATAAATTGTTTTAGGTAATATCAGTGTGTTGGAAGAAAAATGGATCACATTACGGGAATATAGTAGAACTGGTTTTACAGCTTGTTTCACACGTTCATTGCATTAGATGGTGGTTTTCAGCTGTTTTTTTCTGCAGTGAGCCCAAGTGGAACCAGACTGTTTACCTCTTAAGAACATTTTGTCTGCTGAAAAACAGCATTAACAAACCAGGAAGAAATAAAACTTTTATGTCATGAAAGCTCTGCAGTTTTGCTATTGAAGTCATGAGAAGGTCATGAAATTTTACATGATCAAACTCATTGCTTGGCTTTGTTTTTTTTTTTTTTTTTTTTAACTTCTAAAAGATGTAGAAATAAATAATATATTGATCAAGTGGGTCTAGAGCCTTGTTGATGTGCGGTAAGATTGTATGACTGGAGCATAAAAATTTTAGACATTTAGCTGAACAACTTAAAGTTCACTAAAAACAACTGGAGAAAAGGCTCGAATTCATGCATCACCAACATTGCAAACATGCAGTAACAAGGATTTTAGCTGTCAGGACAGAAGCTGCACAGAAAGTTGGCCTCATTATAATTATAATAAGTTTCACAGTGGCTGCTATAGCATATTCTTTGAATATTCATATGGCAGAGAAGAGAGCAGATATTGTAACCTGGCCAAATGGTTAGAGATACTGTTCCACAACGAGGTCACAGATTGAATTCTTGAACCATTCAGTGTTTTTGTAAAATAAGATGAAACATCTTTGGGGGGAAATTGGGTCATTGCAGCCAAAACAGTAATATGATATGGCAGGGAAGAAAAAGTAGATTATGAACTTAAGAATAGACTCCAAACAATGGAAATAATAATATAATATTGTTATTATTTTAGAATATCATTAATTGTGGGGGCACGTAAACATATGCACCTGGCACATATAATGCACATTAGGAAAGTGTGGGGAAGAGTAAGGATTAATCAGATGCCTTGACTTATTCAAAATTGTCACTTACATAAGTTACTTGTGGTACCAATTTGTTGCATAAATATTGGTAACTTAATATGAAAAATTAGTTTAAATAAATTCAAATACATGAACATAAAATGCCAAGAGTCCTGTCATATACCAGTTTTGCACTGACCTAAAATAAGACCGCCATCCAGGACATTAGCTCATTGTAAATGGATTAACCAGCATTCTGAGACCTGCAACAGTCCCGGGTCATTATCAGCTTCAGCTTGGATCAACAGAGGTGTGAACATGTCACCGCCCAAGGACACCAAGAAACCAAGGCCACTCCTCTTCAAAGTATCAAAAATATGGGACTTGAATTAATTCATTTTAGTAAAAGCAAAAAACAACAAAAACACGAGCCTGTTTCAGCCTTCATCAAGGTGTAAAGGTCACCTGCTAATTTGAGACCCACAGAGGTGTGATGAGACAGGACATGCCCTACATTTTAGGTAGGCGGCCCTATCCTCAGTGTAACTTTAACTGTTTAACATGTGTAACATGATATATTACCAATAAATCACCATGTTTTGGATTGGCTAGTGTTTTGTAATGCAGTGGTAATGGGAAGACGCTAGGTTGGATTGTCAGAGAAAATGCCGCGTTTCAGTTTGTAACACCGGTAACCTGGAGGTGAAATATGCCAACAGGGTTTCTGCTAATGTTAATGGTGTCATCCGTTTTTTTTTTTTTGTTTTTTTTTTAGCAGGTAGTCCCAGCTAAGAAACAAACAAACAAACAAACAATATAACAATGCGTACAGTAAAAGCTGCTTGCTTGGTGTCACAGAGGTATTGGCCACTCCAAATGAGAGTGTCAGCTAAATGACAATAATTGTAATTGACTAAAACCTAACTGACTGCAGCGGTTAATGCAGTATAAGCAGCGACACTGAACTTTAGCGAGAGAGACTTCAAACTAGTTGGTGCATAGTGGAGGCAGCTTCTCCAGCAAAAGCACACAGCACCAACATGAACTGCAGCAGAGAGCGTTACTGGCTGAGTATCAGCACCCTCAGGGGAGCTGCGACTTTTGGGTGAGAGTGTGTAAGCATGTATCTGTCTATTTGTGTGCTCATGTATGGGTGAGTTGATAACAGACAGACTTTAGGGTGGGGGAGGGTTACTGCCTACAGGGGGCTGGAAGGTGTGTGTGTGTGTGTGTGTGTGTGTTAGAGTACTGGTAGTGGCAGGGGGGCTGGGAAAGGGTCACAGAGGGAGCTAATCGGGGGAGTGGAGTTTGTATCTGTGTGTATGTGTGTGTGTGTCTGTGTGGAATGCGGAACCCCTGGCAGAACAGTGGCTGGCCATGTGTTACTGAGCAGCCTGCCCGCCTGGAGCCCAGAAGCACATCCAGGCAGGAAATGAGCAGGCTACACACACACACATACACACTCACACACCTCCCTGGAGCCAGCAGACAGACAGACAGAACAGAACAGAGCAGAGCAGAGCGGGAGGGAACACACTCCTCCCTCAGTCAAAGACAAACTAAAAGCTGACAGTGACCAACTTCTGCTTTCTAAAGGGACTCTTAACTTGTTAACACTCTGGAGTATAAAGCAAACGCAACAATTTGTGGATCTATACCTGGAATATCTTTTTTCCCCCATCTTTCTCATTGTGGATAATATGCTGGATATCATTTCTCTCACCAAGAACCCAAAGAAGCGGATCCCCAACTTTAATTTTCTTGGTCAGTCTTCTGCAGCATATTGTTCCTTTCTCTCTCGTGCTTGCTTTGTGTGTTTTGGATCAGAGGTGATTGCTGTAACACAGGATTGTGGAGGCCGTTTCCACCCAATTCATTCGAGTTTTTTTTTTTTCAAATTTCCCACTCTCATTCCCTATGCGGTCAGTATTAAACACAGCGTGGTCCATTTCCTTCCAGCCCACTGTTGCTAACTAAGTGGATAGCCAGGAATTCCCCTGTGGTGCAAACCCAGGATAGCGTACCACCGCTGGGGCCCTGAGCTCTAAAAACACTCTGCTAACTCCTGTGTTGTTGCCCATTATCTGCTCTGATTATCTTAAAGAGAAGCAGACTTCTCTTAGAGGGTGAAACCAAAAAAAGATTAAAGTAGGCTCAAGTCTGGCTTATCTCTAAATGAGAAGTGACTTTTGCACGTCTGACTTGGGGCTCTGAGGCGAAATGGTTGTGGTGGGAAGTGTCGGTCTTTGTTGAAGATTGTTGTGACGGTGTTAATGCTGTGTTAGAGAGTGTGCAGTGAAGATTGACAGGAAAGATGGCAGAAAAAGGAGATCATCTGTAGCAGAGTTCCTTAGTTGGATGCAAACCTATAATGTCATGAATTTATACTGTGATATATGTCTCATAGCGCTTTCATCAAGCCATGGAACTCCATTTAAGTCAGTTTGAAGTCAGTTAATCTGAAATTATGACATGTTTTAGTTGTATTAGAGTTTCAAAGTTGTGAGATTAAAACATAATGTCACACGTTTATTTTGTATTGTAACAATTTGTAGTGATGTAAATCGTAAGGGAATTTAACATGTTCTCATTTTGCTGAATACCCCATGGAAGACCTTCAAGGACCCCTTGGAGTCCCCAAACACTACTTTGAAAATCACCGCCTTAGCCTGTTTAGTCCTCAGGAAGTGCAGTGGGTATGTTTCTGGCACCTTTAGTAAACGGCCTACTTCTCATGCACAGTGTATCTACCCACCATTTACTGGCTTTTGTGATGTCTAAAGCTTCTCGTTTAGTGTCTCCCTGCGCTAAAATTACTGTCATTCATGTGTTCAGTCCAATGTGTTTCGCCTTCTGTCTCTGAGCTCCGAGGAAACTTAATCTCGCCACATGAGGGATTTGAAGCTGTAGCCATAGGTGGTGTGCTGTCTGGCACTGATACGCCGAGTTTTGACGTGGCCCCTGAATGGATAACACTCTTGTTTTGCTAATGACTGCTTATAATGTCTCTGAATGACCTGCTCACACTGCTACGTCATTCCTTGGAGTGTGTATGATTTTTGTCTGTGCTGGTGGTCTGTCTGTAGTGTTGACTGCTGGCCAGCTCTCTAGTCTGTCTTAATATACGTG
Organism: Myripristis murdjan; assembly: GCF_902150065.1. Taxonomy (NCBI): domain Eukaryota; kingdom Metazoa; phylum Chordata; class Actinopteri; order Holocentriformes; family Holocentridae; genus Myripristis; species Myripristis murdjan. The sequence goes on along the minus strand of NC_043993.1, from coordinate 7,797,699 downwards.
TGTGTGTGTGTGTGCCTGAGTGAGTCAGAATGGTCAATCTTAGCCAGACAACTTTTGGAACTGAGAGAGAGAATAACAGAGAGAACTGAGAAGTGGAATGGTGTGTGTATTTGTGTGTGCATGTGTGTGATTTTATGTGTGTATGTGGTAGACTGTGGTCTGCGGTTTTCTTTCTTTACTGTTGGTCATCATTGCCATGGAAACATGGGTGCCAAATGGGCACGGGCCTCTGCTTTCCTTTGGTTTTTGACCAAAGCCCTCCTAAACCATCGAAGTTTATTTGAGTCAACAGAAGTATCGCTGTACGCATAGAGACCAGTATAACACAGCGTGTCAGTGAGGAGATGTGGCACCAACCACCTAACACAAGCCTTTTCCAATAATGCAGAGTTTACAGCAAACTGTCAGTCATTTGTGGCATGAATTGGTTTGCCACTGATTTCTAGTTAGTGGCAAATCTGCAAGAAATACATCAACACAACATGAAGACAAAGGCCCCAAGGTTGTGTCACCAATCTCAGGAATATGTTATTTTTTCCCCCGTTTTTGTAAAAGTGCTCAATATTGCCTATAGACGCTACAGGTTGGACAGAGTTCACAGGTTTGATCCCCAGAACAGCCAAAGTGTCATGCATCCCTGTCAAAATGTCACTGAGCACGACAGTGAAGGCACTGCGCTGCCACTGCCTTCTGACCCTGCTGGATGAATGCGTACGTGAGTGTGTGTGTGTGTGTGTGTTACTGTGTCTCGAAGGAACTTGAAGAGAAACAACTTCCTAATTATGCTGACTGAATGACAAATGCTTTAAAAATGTGAGCAAAAATAGTCCATATGCTGTGATGTCACTACCTGCCAACCAAGGCCAGCATTTGAACAAAGCCACATACTTTTAAGACTGCGTTAAGTTGTGCTGCCAAGATCAAGGGATTTTTTTAGTATGACATCTAACTTAATCACGGCCTTTTACATTCAAAATGTACAAACAGTTAGGCATGCCGAGATACCGCTTTTTGAACACTGACACAGATACACAGTCCAAAAATGTAAGTATTGACCAATACCAAGTACCAATCCAATCCATTACTTAACTGAAGAAACTTGGGTCATTTAGTTTGGGCTCACTCGTGCTAAAAATGGAGAAAATCAAGATCGTGTGCTTCCCTTTGCCCAGGGTCGTGGTGTTATTTAGTGCCTTTGGTATCAGGATCAGGATTAGTCTTGGGTAAAAATCTATGACACCAATCCTTTATTTCAGCCAGGTATTGGTACCGATACTGATACCAGTATATATCAGTGCATCCCTACAACTCGTATGTAATTGTGCTTGGCCTTTGTCAGGCACTATAGAAAAGAAAAGAAGGAAAGAAAGAAAGAAAAGAAACAAAACTGAACCATGTTACTTTTTGTGCATTCCTGGTCCCATCACTGGAAGCTTGTGATGCCAGTTCTATGTGTGTGTGTGGCCATCGTTTCTCTACCGGCTGTCACGGTTTATTGCCCAGGGTGCTGCAGCTGTCATTGGACTAGGGCTGAACCTGTTCTCCCCGCTGCCAATGACTTGTTTCTGCAGGAAAGGAGGGGAGAAAAATCATCACCTGCTGAAATCCAACACAGGGACGGTTTCACTGCAGGGGGGGAAGAGTTTCATTCCAGTGGAGAGGTTACCTTTTTTTGGGGAGTGGGATTTTTGGGATAAGTTATCCTTTACTGATAATGTATGTTTTCTGGAATCATCTCTTTTTAAATTGTTGATTGAGGAATTTCAGGCAACGCATTCTCCCAAGTTGTGAAAAGCACAGAGAGATTCATTCTGATCATTTGGCAAACAAGGCATTTCAATAGTCTAGTCTTGAAATCGCACATGTTAGTTGTACATGAATTTTCTGGCTTGTTTGAGCCACTTAGATGCCAGATGGGTGGGGTTTGCCACAAAAGATTAAAATACAGTGAGAGACCACAGAATTTAGAGGAACACAGGAAATGACAAAGAAGTCAGAGCCATGAGCTTTTTTTTATGATTTACAACTTACTTGGCTCTGTCTGTATTGTCTGGTTGATGTACACATGACAGTCAGCAAGACTCTGTGGCCTGTCGGGAGTCACTCACTGAGAGAAGGAGCAGGTTCAGTCACAATTAAAATTGTTAAGACACTTTCAATTAAAGTTTTTGGTTGCGAAACGCAAAACGGGACGATTGATACTGTGGGATAATCGCTGCATTCTTCCTCTTAATTCCTCCCTGAGCTTCATATTAACACACACACACACACACACACAAATAAGGCAGCACGTTTGAATAATTTCTTTATGTCCACACAGATTAATAGCAGCCCATAAGACACAAAGTAAGGGCAGGTCGCATGGCTCCATAAAGAAACTTCAGTTCTATGAGGCAAACAAATGGCTGTCATATTCAGCTAACATACATGCACAGTTTTGACTATAGGCAAAGTATAGTTTTTTCTCTTTTTTGGGGTGGTGGTGGTGGTGGTGGGGGTGACAACAGGTCAGAGAGACAGGCACAAGCGCACACATTCAGTTGTCTGCAGACTGTATTTCTCTCTCAGTCCTCTCAGCCAGCCTCTCCCTCTCTATACATACACACACAAACACACATAGACACACACACACACACACACACACACACACACACACACACACACAAATACACAGTGTGAGACGGGCTTGGCAGGCTGTGTGCGGCGCTGACAGGAACCGTGCGTCCCGCCTCAGTGGAGTGTGGAGAGAGCTGTCAGAGTCGGGCTGACCTCCAGGCTAAGGGCTCTCTGTGAGAGCTCCGAGCCCAGCAGACTGCATCCCTCCCTGGGTACACTAACAACCAGGCCGGGGTCTTTAGGGTTGGGTGGGAGCTATAATGTAAATACTATATGGATATTTTTAACTGCTTTTGTTGGCACACTAGGCTTTTGGGATACAGAACTGGCATCCATTTCCATCTGCTTTTGTTATTATTCCAATGACTCTCCTTTGGGCAAGACTGAATCCTCACTTAACTAGATAACCAGATAAATATAAAATAAATATTTACCACTATTACTACTACTACTAATAATAATAATATTTCTGTTATTGGTGTTACTACAACAACTACTACAGAATCTAGTATGAATGCTACTACAACAACTAATAAAAATAACAATAATGCCTTATATTTTATTAATTTGTTTTTCTCATTTAAATACAGTAGGTGTGGAGTACACACATAATTGGGCTTTCCAAACTTGCTATTATACTGGCTGTGGGTAAAGTATCATCAGTGATCATTTAAAGGTTGTGTTGGTGGTTCAAACAGCTTAAACAGCACCTACCTGAGATTTACCTTGTCCAAGTCGTTCCCATGTGTATGTGGTTCTGATCCCGATGCAGTGAGGATGTAGGAACTGGCGCACCACAGCTATGCAAAGCTAAATAACTATAGCTATGGTAGGGTAGGCAGAGTTGATCTGGGGAGGGGAGGCAAGTGCACACGGCAGTGGTGCATGTGCATGAGATGGTGACACTTGGTTGGTTGATTTGAGTCGGATTTGATTCGGATTTTAACAAAAGAGATTGAGTATCTTGGAAGATTTTTTTGTCAGTACATTGAGTTTGCACACATTGATTTGACACATTGTCACATTGTCAAAATGATGAAGGAAAAAAGTTAAGTACACAACCTTTAACCAAAAAAAAAAAAAAAAAAAAAAAAAAAAAAATCAGCAATATTGTGCTATAATTAAATTGTGCCTCCTTTACTAAAGCTTGCTCTAATTCAAAACAGACTGCATGCAGCCACTATAAAAAAAAAAAAAAACTCCCAGCTGACTCATAATAGTAATTATTAATCATAATCACAACTTCTAGCAAAATACTCAGGGTTATCATTTTAGCTGCTGCTGTTCAGCCAATAAGCAGTTTCTGTGTGCGTGTGTGTGTGTGTGTGTGTGTGTGTGTGTGTGTGAGAGAGAGAGAGAGAGAGAGAGCAAGAATTGGTGCTGCTGTAAAGATCTCTGTCTTACTCAGGGAATCTCAGTGTGACGTTGTTGATACACACTTGTCTGTTCCAGTGCATGTGGCAGTGAAGCGTGGAACAGCCCCGCTCTTGTTCTATCACGGCTAATTTGACCCTGGTACAGCTACACTGAGATGGGCTGCCAGCAGCAATACACTCATAGTTTTTGTCGAATGGTGGCTTGGTCTAACTCCAGGGTTGTGTGGGTATCATTCGAATCACTGTGATGCATCATAGCTTTGATTACTCAAGCTTTTCATAACCACTTCCTTTTATCATTTCCTGGAGAATCTGGTCATTGGGATATAAGCTACTTGGCCAATTCAGAGTTATTTTTTTTTTGAAAAAAAAAAAAGGTCTTTCATCATTGTTTCCATCATCAGAACGCATTATGAGGACAGACTTTCATCTTGGGCCTAAATCAAGAAGTTGAAATTGAGAGAGCCGTGTTGGTGTGAAACCATGATTAAGGATCTGATGAGATGAAAGCCTGCTTCTTTATTTTGACCAGGAGAAGGATGGGAACAGTGGAAAGGAGAGAAAAAGACAGGATGAAAGGGAATACGGGATGAGATAGAGGGACCAGAGAAAGAGGAAAGAAAGGGAGGAGGGAAGTACATTGCAAGAGAGATGGGGTGCAAAGGGAGACAGCATGGCAAAAAGTGAATGGGAGATGGAACAACAGAAAAGAAAAAAAACATGAATAACAAGATACAGGGAGAAAAGGGTTGAAATGAGACAGCACAGCAGAGAGGGGTAAAGGATGAAAGGCGAGGACAAAGACAGACACAGGGGAATGGAGGGAAGAGAGGAAAAGACCAGCAGAGGGAGGAGGATAAAGAAAAGGGGAAGGGGAGGAAGTAAAGAAGAACTGAAATGGAGGGAAAGGAGAACACTAGCTAAGAGAAATGAAGAAACAAAGAGTGCAGGAGATGGAAAGAGATGGAGAGTGAAAGGGAAGGGTGGGGTTGAAAATAATGATGGAGAAGGGAGGGAAAAAAAAGCAACAAATGAGAGCAAGTGTGAGAAAGAAGGAGGGGAAGTGGGAGTGAAAGTTGGTGCTCCTCCAGCTCAGCACGCTCCCATAATTAAAACCAGAAGCTCTCCTAGTCCTGAAAACAATGCTGAGTCGCCACTTTCACACGCTAAAGGGAGCGAGACGTGTTCACAGCTCCGTCTGCCCTACGGAATCCCAGCACATACTGATTGAGCTCCTCAGATGGGTGAACACACACACACACACACACACATATACACACATACACACAAACACAAAATACATGGGAAGCAGAGTGAGAGAGAAAAGAGTGCATAGACACAAATGGACATACATACAAATTGGAGGTGGGAATGAGTTTTCAAAGGACTGTGGTGAAGAAATGCCTTATGGTTTGAGAGCCAAACATGTCTTGAAAAAGTTTCATTTGTTGATTTATTTTTTTTAGTTTTCCTCACAGTCTCAGATGACAGTCTCACATGCAGACAGTCTAGTGAAGAAACTTGCTGATGAATGTTAGCAAATGACTAATATATCACCAGACTGTCAGTATTGGCCGAGCTTTAAAAGCAGTATTGGTCCAATATTTTTGTTTTTGTTACAGTAATATTTGGCTGGTTGTAAAATTGACCTTTTTTTCTAGGAGTGTCTGAAAAAAACAGCAAATTTGGAAAAGCTTGAAGGGCCATTTGTCTAAAACCATAACTACAAAAGAAACTTTATCTTTAGACAGACCTGTCTGAAAAAATTAGCCTATTTTGTACCTTCATTCGTATTCCTATTCTTACATAAATGCATATTGTTATCAATTGTCCTGTGCTGGAACACACCAGATATTGTTATTGGCCTCAAAAGGGGGGAAAAAAAGCAGCCCAAGTGAATGTGTATGCATTTTAATCTGTAAGCCTCATAACAAAGCTTTGAAAGGTGTTATGTTTCAGAATAAACTGAAGATGATATGTCATGTGACGCAGGAGATCAGAATCAGTTAGAATTGCTTTATTCACTACAATATGATAAATGCATAGGGATTGCATAGAAATCAGATGTACCTTGTGCATTTTGACTTTACCACGTATGAAAGTTGTAAAACACATTTTGTTAAAGGCTGCTGAAAACCTCCCTCATATGTGTGCACTTACCATGTTGTAGATTTGGGCAGTAAAGAGAGAGGCTAAAATATAAAACTTAAAGGGTTTTCAATGCCTACCAGTTGTGAACATGAATTGAGGTGACATGCAGAATCTCCATGTGACTGGAGCAGCCCGACCCACATGGTCTCACCAGGCCATCAGCTGCTCTCCTCCTCCATATCCAAGGACATAACAACTATTTCGACTGGAGCTAAACCTAAAAGCCCTGCAGACAAAGGCTCACATTGTGCCAAAGCTGTTTATTGGTCACACAGTGGTTTGATCCTGTCCTTAGCCAGACCAAAATGGTCTCTGTGAAAGGGACAGCTTGACATTTTGAAGTTCAGCGTGTTATTTTTCCTTTTAGGCTGGGAAAAACTTGGTGTAAAAGGAGTACAAATTAATGCCATGTCCTGCAAAATTCTCCTAGAAATTCTTAATTACAATACCAGCATTTTTGTTTAAATAAGAGTTTCATAAGGGACTCAAATTAATAGCACATGGTGGACTGAAAAGTAGTATACCATTGGAGGCTAATGAGCTTACATCCCACTTCAGCTCCCCATATGCTCTGCAGTTGCACGTTAAGTAAAAGGTATCCCTCATTAAAGCACAAAGGTGCTGCTGAATGCAAAATGACATGCTTGTGGTCCGATGTATCCATTGATTTGAATCAGTCAGTCAGTCGGTCCAGTGAGCTGCAGTTTGTGTATACACGAGTGTCTTGTAGAGGGAAATAACAAGCAAAAATGCAGGAGAGCATCCCTCTGAGGATTGCATCTGTTGTGGTCAAAAGGTATTTCACTCCTCAAGGTTGCTTGAGCACTGACATTGTTTCTGGTCTCTGTGGACTGCATCCGCTCATGTTGAGGTGTCATGTCAGCCACAAGGACTTATTGATCTATTCGCATCACTTTCTTTTCAGTGTCTTTTCAGTGGTTTAAGCCTCTACCGCAGAGTGTTGGTTCCATTGCACCGCTCCATAATACTATCAGAATCCTCTACTAAGGCTGGTTCAGGGACTGTTAGGGCCAATCATTCATGTCTTGTTAAAACTTAATATTGAACAATTTAAATGAGAAAAGTATTTTGAGTTTGCTAAGTTTATATAATAACAATGTCCTCCAACACATTCTTTTTACATGGATCTCCATATGTCTCTTGTGCCGTCCCTTCTACCCTCACCCAGCGTGTTTATCCCCAGTGCGAATGAGCACACGTGGAAGTGATCTGGGAATTTTTTTTTTGTGTTTGTGTGAATTGTGAAAATCAGTACTCTGAAAGTGTGTGTGAAAGAGGCTAATGAGTGTACAGGTAGACTCTGTGTTTTCTCTGTGACACTTGCTGAAGAGCTACTCGGCTTTGGAGTGACACAGAGTGCCTTTGGATTGAACTTGTGCATTTTCATTTATTGTACGGTTTCTCTAACTGCTAGATAAAGGCTAGTCGCTGCCAAACTCAAACACATCACATCTGCTCTCCCAGCTGCACATCTCAACCTCACTTCTGACTTTAGTTATGATGATCAACAGTACAGGTAATTGCACAGCAATCATATGTTGAAATTAATTAATTAAGTGTTTTGAGAGGAGTCTGGTGATTTCGACAGGGTGAAGAAGACATTGGAGGTCTACTTAATCTTTGAACATTTTTTAGGACATGCTCCCATGGTGTTTATAGTTTTGTTAAAAATCAGTAAAATTGAGTTATTCCAAGGCAAATTTTCCTTGGAATAGCCTTTTTTTTCTATGATTGTGTTATGTTTGAGATTGCTATGTCTTTGTTGTTGGGTTGTTAGTGCCAACATACCATTAAGCTGAATGAACACATGATCGAACAAGAGCTTTGGAGAGGGTTATGCTGTGAGTTCAGCACCACATCCCCCTTTACTTTCTGAGTTCATTAGTTTCAAGTAACGCAATGCACAAGACAGCCATGCTATCTCATATAGTGCAAAGCAGACATGTGTAGTTGTATTTTTGTGTCAATCCACATTCAGTAGCAAGCCATCTCATTGACTCGGATAAATGACTGTGATTCAGCACAGAGTGTAATGCTGGTGTTCATCTGTGGGTGGGTGAATGTGATTGACTGCATTTGTCGCCACCTTCAAAGTGTGAGAACTGCCTTAGCTTAGCCTTGGCTTTGTTTCTGTTCTAACACCTATTGTATGTGTGTGTGTGTGTGTGTGTGTGTGTGTGTGTGTGTGTGTGTGTGTGTGCTCACTATCCTCAGTTTTGGCAAGCAGCTGGGGGGCAGACGAGGCTGTGAATGCATCACTTTGGAGCCATCAGAAATGATTGTGGTGAGTAGGAACAACTGACTCTCTCTCTCTCTCTCGCTCTCTCTCTCTCGCTCTCTGCTCAGCTCCCCATCCCCCATCTCATTTCTTTGATTTTATTCCCATATTTCACACGTCTATTTGATGTCTCTCTCACCTTGTTCTTTTTTGCCTAAACTGTTCTCTCGTTCACCCTCTTGTTCGTTCTCACCCCCTTTCATTTCTCTCCCTTTCTTTCTCTCCCTCTCTGATCAGGCCTCCGTCCTCTCTCTCGCTCTCTCTTAGTGTCACATTCAAATTCAAATAAGCTTTATTGGCAGGATGAGAATTTGTTACCAACCACATTTGCAAGATCAGTGACGAGTGACATTAATCAAGCGTAGGGCAAATGTTTATATTTGTTTTCAGTGGGGAAAAAAATCACATTTGGGTTTGGATTGCATTTGGATTAATACGTTTCCCTTATCTTGTCATATTGTGCACATGAGAAAGCAAAGTGTGTTTCACTTACTCTCTTTCCACAAGGTTGCAGTGCTTACAAAATGTCCCTCTCTCCCTTTCCTCTTCCTACTTCTCTGTCCTTCCCCCTCTCGTCTCCTCCCTCTCCCGAGTCTCCTTGTCACAGCGACTCGAGGGATCAGACAGGATGAGACAGGATAAGCAGTTGAGTTTTACACCAATAGCAGCGAGTAGCACCAGTTCCACCGCTGCTGTTGAATAGCAAACGAAAAGACCTCAAACTGATCCGACCTTGTGGCTCCTTGACTTTAACCCACGCTTTGTCTTCGTCTTGTTACAGTGGTGCTTAAAGTGGCTTAATGTCGGGTTTGGGGACCCCCAAGGGTCCCACCGGGTTCCTGAGTGAAATTTTATCCTAAGGTGCCCTAAGATTAACAGATTGTTATGTAATTCTGAACAAAACATGACTGTCATTGCTGTCGTTATGTGGGGGGGATTAGCAGTAGGGACAGAGAACACTGTGATGAAATGTCATCTCTATACATCTATTATTTTTTACTCCTATTTAATGAAATAAAAGTAAAATTAAAGTAATACACTGTGAGATTCAGATGAATAAAAATGTCTATTCTGCTGCTGTTTATTGCCGATTGATGGATGCTTATGCACTGTATGGACAAAAATGTTGGGCCACCTACTGTACATGTTACAACTACAGGAGCTTTTATGACATCCCTTCTAAATTTGTAGGCATTAATATGGAGTTGGTCCCCCTTTGCAGCTACAACAGCTTCCACTGTTCTGGGAAGGCTTTGTGCATGATTTTGGAGTGTGTCTGTGGGAATTTTTGCCCGTTCATCCAGAAGAGCATTTGTGAGGACAGACATTGATGTTGGACCAGAGGGCCTGGTTCCCAATCGCTGTTCTAGTTCATCCCAAAGGTTTTGGATGGGGTTGAGGTCAGGACTCTGTGTGGTCCAGTCAAGTTCTTCCACACCAAACTCAGCCAGCCATGCCTTTATGGAGCTGCTTTGTGCACTGGGACTCAATCATGCTGGGACAGAAAAGGGCCTTTCCCAAACTGTTCCCACAAACCTGGAAGCAGAAAATTGTCCAAAATGTCTCGGTGAGCTGAGGCATTAAGATTTCCCTTCACTGGAACTGAGGGGCCGAGGCTGACCCCAGAAAAGCCAGCCCATAGCGTTATCCCTCCTCCACCAAACTTTACAGTCGGCACAATGCAGTCAGGCAGGGAACGTTCTCCTGGCCTTCACCAAACCCAGACCCGTCCATCAGACCGCCAGATAGAGAAACATGATTGGTTACTCCTCAGAACACGTTTCCACAGCTCCGGAGTCCATTGGTGGCGTGCTTTACACCGCTTCATCCAACGCTTGGATAGATATAGATAGATAAAGATATAGATACACACCCGGGGCCACAATGTGATTTATGTTTCAGTCAGCAGTGTTTTTAGGAATAAGTAGAAGAACTGAATAGTTAGGATGAGCAATGATATTGGCCATCATTGAATGGACAAAAACACAGCACCGGCTATAGAAACACTAACAGCATCAGGAGAAAATCCAAAGGACAAACACATGTGAACACACAGCTTTTTGTTTTTGTTTTTTGACAAGGGATCTCTGTGACTCTTAGTGCAAAAAATGGGAACTTTAATGCATACTTGTTTTAGGAACAAACATATATAATTATTAATGAAACCCAGTGTGTTTTAGTATATCTCCCGGTCAGAGTTGTACGTAGATGCCCTAGCATATCCCAAGTGCAGTGCAAAGAAACACCACAGCAATGACCAAAGATGTTGGCAGAATTAAAAATGGGGGGGAAAAAAAGAACCGCCCGAAATTATTATTCATTTTACTTGCTCAAAGACTTTTGGAGGTCCCAAGGCTCCACTTTGGAGCCACTGCCTGTAGTCCTCTGAACCTTTAGGGAGCTCCCTTTTAGTTTCCATAGTTAGTAACCTTAAAATATTGGTATATAATAACACTGAGACATCTCATTTCATTCAGAATGTCTGCTCTTGATTTTTATCCTTTCTATCATTTTTCAATATGAACGAGTGGCAAAACATAATAGTGTCACAATGCCAAAGTGCTGTTTGTGGTCTGCAGCCAGCTGGCTAATGTTGACTTTCTTAAAGTTGGTCCATTCCTCAAGCCCAGCGAGCCAACAAATACATCATTTTGACCCATTACAAGTGGAGCTCAATCTCATATAGGGAAAAAATGCTCCATTGAAAACAACTTTTATCACATGCATTGCTGTATGTATTATTATTGGATTAAACTGCTGCCCATGAGAACCAGGCTTTATTTGATGCTGCCCAGACCATTGGCGGGTTTGCAAACATGTTTGTGAGTGTCTGTGACCTGTGGGTGTGAGAAAGACAGTGAGAAAAAGACAGAGACAGGGAGAAGGCCTTTATTATTTAGCAGTTAAATAATGGGACATTATGTAGCTTATAGGTTATACAAGGGAGTCTTGGACTTGATCCTCCCCAGGAAAGAGAGCAGAGATGAACAAAGAATGAAATTAAATAGAAAAAAAAAAAAAAAAAAAAGGTTCTTCGTTGTGGCAGTGAAGAGTCTGAGATGTGGTGGTGGTGTTAAGGAAAAGAAAATGAAAGTATCCATTCTTTTCAGATGGACCAGCTGATTAGAGCCTTCGGGAGAACGTGTGTGTGTGTGTGTGTGTGTGTGTGTGTGTCTGGGGGCCCATGCGTGTGTGTGTTTCAGCTTCCATTTCCAAGTGTGTGCATTCGAGTCTGTGAACCAGGAAATGAGATTGCGCAAGAGGCTGTTGTTTTCTTTGCTTCATATCCGAGCTTATCCTCGCCTCGTCCGCCTTAGTGGTCGGTAATGCCGCGGCCAGCCACAGCACAGCGGACAGGGGCGGGGCTTTGGACCAGAAGTATCGGACTCGCAGGAAGTAAACAACTCAGTGGGTTGACAGCGCTCTAGAGCGAGGGCTCCCACGCTGTTTTGAAGTCAAGTCAGTCTTGACTAGATTTACATGAGTCCACATCCGTTCTTTTCCCCCTCACAGGCTTTTGCTGAGATTATTCATATGTTCAAGTTCTGTCTGTATTTTTTTAAATGCCTGGTGTAAGCAGAGCATCATTAAGTAATAACATTTTAATATGAAACACATGGCTGTTTTGCTGCTCTTTGTCGCTGTTTAATGCAACACAATAATGATTCAGAATGTAACCGGCTCCTGAAAGCTTTTGCATTTGATGCTCCAAACATCCATTGTTGGTGTTAAACATGAAAAATCCTCTGATGCACAGAAAATGATGCGTTTCTGGCAGCAGCAACAGCAAATTTATGTATGTATGTATGTCTATATTTATTACATTTTATAATTCCCATTAAATAGAAGAAGAATCAGGTCATTAGCATGAGCAGTGATTGCCACCATGGCCGAACAAAGAGTGCTGCTCATTTTTCCTTTTATTGTTTATATCTTTTTTTTCCTCTCCAAATCCAAGGAAAAATGTGAAACAGTTCTGACAACGCTGGTTGATTGCCAAGTGATCTCTGGAACATGTAGCACACACATAAAACACACATAAAAAACAATAATAATGGCCATGACACAAAGCATACAAGAAAAAAAAAAAGATTGGGAAAAAAAAAAGAGTAAAAAGTTCTCCAGTGTCTGAGAGATATTGATTAGGCCTACCAGTATGTCAGTGCCTGCTTACCACCTAAAATGTGCCAAACAAAGAAAAAGTAAGAAAAAAATATTTGATGAAGACTAAAAATGACAGAGCATACTGTCAAGAACAAAAAACAAACATGTACACACATTCAGACAAATTCTCACACACACACACACACAGTCTCTCTCTCTCTTTCTCTCTCTCTCTCTCACACACACACACACACACACAGGAAGAGGGAGACAACACTACGTCTGTGGTCCCATTTCATTGCAGCCAATCAGCTAATGAGAGCCATGGGAATAGCGGAGGGAGCACATTTTGTGGCTGTCATCATGAGTCTGGTCATAGGACAGATAGGAGCGACATTAACAGAATGACAGGGCTTGGTTGTGTGTTTTTTGCCCATATGTGTCTATGTATGTGTGTGTGTGTGTGTGTGTGTGTGTGGTAGAGTCGAGGGAGGAAAGCGAGTAGACAGGGAATTAGTGAGTGAATGAATAAGGAAAGAATGAATAGAGGGAATAAAGTTAGTAAAAGGGGGTGAAATGGAGTGTTACATGCTGGCAGTCATCCTGACAGACAGGCAGATTAACAATGGAAGGCAATAGACAAGTAAATGTAAAGTTAGACACCCATCAAGACACAGAAATAAATGGAGGGAATAGGACGCATGGTCACATTACAGCCATGCCTGCCATTCAGGAGTGGATAGGCAAGACGGGCCGGGTGGCAGACAAAAACAAATCTTTGGCCATTACTGTGGTCACGGGATAGATAGTGCTCACATTCAGTCAAGCAGAGAGAAAGGCAGACAGACAGACAGACAGACAGACAGAAAGAAGATTGTGTGGTCACAGAATAGACATAGAAGTGTGGCACATTTAACCTTGCCTACAGGATTTATTGTGCATGTCCAATATTACCTCCAGCAGTGTGTCTCATGAGACTTGTTAAACGGGGCGAGATGACATTTTTTCCTTGTGAGAAGGGCGACTCTGATACTGATACAAATACCAGTGATTGTGCCAATAGCAGACTCCTGCAGAGTGTCAGTATCAAAGAATTTCCTGAATCCTAAAAACAAACGTAAACTTAACCAGACACAGTCGTCATTCAGTCCACTACAGCTTATTTACCATTGCAGAATTGTTGTTTAGTACATTGCAGCTGAACTACACCTCGTGCAGTTGTTTCATTGTCTATTACAGTCAAAAATCACCGTTACCGTAGTGACTCGGTGCATTACAAGTCAGCAGTCCCAGATGCAGTAGCTATTCAGTGTATCATGTCAATACTCCCTCATGCACAGTTGTTCTTCACTCTATTTCAGCCCATAATGGCGACTGAGTCCCACTTCAGCTGTGACAGAAAATCTTTGAAGGCATCTTCTATGTGACCGTTTATTTAACGCTGTTCCCTGTTGGTGTATCCACTGAAACGACACTCGGAGAAATTAACCTAGACTTCTGTGCTTTTTATTTTATTTTATCTTATTTTATTTTACGTGCTGATAACCCCCCTCTGAACATAACTGATATGACTGACTTGGCGTCTTCGATCAAAACAAACACTTAATCTGTGGATTTATCTGCGATATTACCAAATCTTACCATGCATATTTTCTTACTATTTAACTTTAAAGTAGTTCATCTTAAAGCTAGAGAAAAATTTAATGGTTTAATTTCAGAATGCCATGAAATCAATTTTGAAAAAAGTCTCCCTTATCCTTATTGTTAATATATCTGCAGTCAAACATTATAAGATAACGTATTGCTGCAAGTACAGTGCAAAAATGTGTTTTATTCGATCATCGACAAAGCTTTACATTTTTGTCTCTGAACAGGAGGGGGTGGTTATGTTTTTGCCCCGTTTTGTTTATTCATTTGTTTGTTATCAGGGTATTTGTAACAGTTCTGAACAAATTTGCACGAAACTTTACAGAAATTGTTGTCACTAGGCAAGGAAGAACTGTTCAATTTTTCACTCTGATTGGCCAAAGGGCTGTGTGCTGGTGAACGCCGCTTCTCATAAAAAGGCTTATAACTTCTGGGTTAGAGTCTGTCCCTGGTCTGTATAAAGGCAAACATGCTTTAAAATTTTATTACTACCAAATGCATCCGTCTGTAGATTAGTCTTGTGGAAAAGATTCAAGTGAATCTCAACTCAGTCACGCACGCTGGTGCTGAGATAGAGCATAACAAGGAGTGAATAGTGACTGTGTTGTCTTTGCTTGGTTTTCACATGCATCATTTCTCAGTCTTGTGATTTACTAAATACTGTGGAAGAAGATAGTTCACACAGAGCACATCACTCAGAGAGCAGGAGATAGGGAAACACAGTAAGAAGTAGAGAGTGAAAGAAAGATAGAGAGAGAATTATAAAGGATGAGGAGAAAGAGAAATTAGTTTACCGATTCTGTGAATTGGTGCTGATGACATACAAACCTAACCCTAACCCTAACCTTGATAGTTAAAGCTAAATTTCACAGTAATTCGACTTTTACTACATTTTAGTAATTGCATATAACTCAGTAAAAACCATAGTTGGTGTATACATAATGATATAGCTTATTTGGTTATAGACGAGTGAAGTTTGCCTGGGTGAATTTGGCTCTTGAAGACTGTGTCGTCTAGGAAAAGAGAGAGGAAGAAGGACGAGGCAATGTGGAAAAGGAGTGGTTAGCGAGAGACATGGTGAAGGAGAGAAAAGGCAGGAGAAAAGTAGGAAGGAAGGGAAGCAGCAAGAAGGAGAGACACTGCCATGGCCACAGATGGTTGGGAGTGAGTGATTGAGTGAGTGAGGGAATGAGAAAGAGACAGACAGAAAGAAAGGAGGAGCGACCAAGAAGAAGCAGCTCGACAATGTCTGGACTCCAGCAGATGGTTCCGGTTAATTTCATTTCTCTCTCGGCTCCCGTTTGTGAGGAATTTCAGATCTGTAGGCATGCTTACCAACAGCCTGACAGACTGGGAGGCACAACAACAGGCAGTGGCGCTCTGACCTGGCCAACAAAAACATAGGGCAGAGTTGTTAATGGCGCCCAGTACCATCCTGATCATGTGACTGGAGCGCACGGCTGTGATGGAATGCATACACCCAGTGGCCGCCGTGAAGCAAACCCCGACCTAAACATAACATTATCAAGTGAGAAACTGAATTTAAGGTTGCTGCTTATTGGATATCTAGTTTAGGTAATCATTTTTCCCTTCACTCTAGGATGATTTACCTGCCGTGGAGCCCGATCAAAAAGCAACATATGACATATGACATACAGAGAGGCAAGGCAACCTGAGTTTTTGAAGAGACACACATCGCCAAACAGACAGCGAGACAACCTCATGCAATCATGCAGTAGAAAACATATATCCAGTGCTAATGATTTACTTTATTTTAGGAGATCTGAAAGTGTAAATACAGATGTCTAGGTTTTGCACAGTGATAAAGCAGAAGTGAAATTGATATGGAGACAATGACGTAATATGATTGTAGAAAAAAAAAAATGCAAAACTGCAAAATGCTTACATTGTCTCATCGTAAAAATACGCAAAAGCCACAACTCCGTGATTGCAAGAAAAAAAACGCAACTGATTTGACTGAATTTTGGAAAACTGCTGTCATTGTTGGCAGTAATGAGGGCATTGACTGGCTTAACATTATGCAATGGGGAAAGAAAACAAATTCCTCCTGCAACAACAGGCAGGCACAAAGAGACGAGAGGGAATGAATTCTATGGGCGGAATCTGTTTGCCGTGCTTTTTTTTTTTTTTTTCTGCCAGGAGAGGATATTTGTGTATTTACGGTTTCCTGCAGGAAACTGTGGCCTCAGTTTGTGCTTTGTGTGTGCATGTGTGTCAGACAGAGTGAGCGTGAGCGAGCAAGCATGTGAGTAAGTCTGCATGTATGCAACGTGTTGAGCAGCTGAGCCCTTGAACTCCACAGCCTTCAGAAGAGAGAGACAACTTTGTCAAGTCGAAGAGAGAGAGAGAGAGACTGAGACTCACCGACGTCGCTGGTCTGTCCGCGCCGCTTTGCTCGCTTGTCCATATGATTGGGTTCTCTGGGCGGGTTTTTCTGGATGCTGCCCAAAAGGATGTAATTCTTTCGGGATCCTTCATGGTTTGGGACTTTTTTTCCTTCTGGACGCAACACTTCTATTCATCTTTTGAATAGAAGTGTTTCCCTTCCTTTATACCCTCCCCTGCTATTTCCTGCTTTTATATCCCGTCCCTGTGTCCAGATGAGTGTGCTGCGCTGGCACCGGCTCTCCTCGCTCTGGAGGAGCTGGATGTTTAACCAGGAGCCAGAAGAACAACAGAGTGGAAATTCAGAACCTTCAGAACAGGCCACGGACCTGCGGGAAGACCAAGGGACCCCATATAAGCAGCAAAACTTGGTCCTTGACAACCTGAACCCAGAACCTAACAACCAAAACTTGGAATTTACAAACCAGAGCTCTAAACTGAAGATCCAGAACTTAAATCAGCTAAAACGCAGCAGCTCGGAGCCATGCTCCTGGGACTCAGCGAGCGAGAACAATAAGACTTGCGAGTGCGATTCCCAGGGAAGCTGTTGTTCTGAGGAGGGTGTTGACTGTGTGTTGCAGGTGGATAACGGCACTGAGGGTGAGGACGGCGTCCTGCAGAGGGAGGGGTCCCAGAGGAGGTCCAGACGTCGCTTCAGGAGGGTCAACCCCCGGGGAGAGCGGGAACTCATCACGGACGGCCAGGAGCCCGCCAGCTACAACACGGTAAGAGCAAGGCACAGGCTTGAGATAAATTCTTTGTTTTGTCTTTAATCCATGGCTTAGAGCTGCTACATGTTTGGGAGAAGGGGACATTCATTTACAGAGCTAATGCTAAGTGGCTTTTGTCTTATACCGATAACTAGAACAGTAACTGGAGGAAGTTAGTATTGATAATTGCCACTCACTGCCACAACGTGAACAACCTGGACTGTAAAGCCAGCAAATTTGTCCTCAGTCCAGCACTACAGCCTTCCACGTGGCTAGAGGACGACCAATCACAGTCTCCACAGGTCCTTTAAATTTGTTCAAACTATGTTCAAGCTGACACTTCATAGTCCTAAAACTCTCTTTTAGCTATGTTCAATCAGAAATGTTTCACCAGCGTTGTTTCTCTACTTTTGGCTTTTGAATTGGTCTTAAATTCACCTCTTACACGAACCGACAAGTCTTGAGAAGCTTAAAATTTGGCTTTCAGAAACGTGTACATTCCCTGACCGGCAGATGACTCAAACTGAAAAGTCTCTTCAGTCGAAGGCTAAGAGCTTCTACTTGTTTCATCCTGCTGTTTCATAGCAGATATTCTTATGTGTACTAACGGCTTTGTTAGAGATAATACAATAGCCACATCTTGGAATATAGCGTACTGTTCTTCTGCAGTGTCTGCACATGCAAAGATAGCTACAGTCTTCCTTCTATCATCAGATTCATTGTCTCTGTTAGGATTTAGGCAAAAAAAAAGCTAGTCACAGGCAACAAAGCAGATGGAAAAAGCCTTGTGACAGTGTTTATCTTTATGGTGAAATGGTAGTTGTCACCATTGTGAATGACTTTGCGATTGTGTTCAGGAAAGAAAAGAAAGAAGTGCTTGTAACAATGTCTGCACCTTTTAATTTAAATAGGTACTTTTAGGGAGCAACTAACTAAGTCTCTCTCGAGGCCATTTCATACTGTTGGGAGATTTTTGCTTGAGTGTCTATAGCAAAGTGTAAGCAAAGTGTTGAAAGTGTGTGTGTGTGTGTGTGTTTGTCTCTGTGTCCTTTGTGTGGGGTTAGTTTCTGTCCTGCTGATAGGATCAGTGGTGCCTGCAGTGTTTCAGTTACAGTTCACGCTAATCACCAGTGGCCACGCTCTGATGGATGCACACAAGCACACAGGCGCACACAGGCACACACACACACACACACACACACACAAGCACATTTTAACACTTGGCTTACATACACTCTTCCCTCGCTCATGCAAAAATCCCCGGGGCATTACAAAGGGGCTTAATGGAGAGCTTGAAGTGTCGTCTGCTGACCCCACCTGCCTCCAAACTCTCTTGGTGATTGTTCCACTTTTTAAATTACATTTCTTGCCTTCAGCGTCGCCGAATCCCACCACATTCTTCTCTCTGACTGCATTTATTATGTAAGGGCTAGCCGCTCCAATGTGCCAGCTCAGCACTACTAGCAGGACAAACAGCAATAGAATGGTGCGAATGTCCTAGAAATACCAAAAAATGAATTTGTCTTGTATCAAATTGGAGCAGTGATATAAAAGTAGGATGCAACAGAGAAACATTTGGTCAAAAATGAGCATTAAAACAAATCATTGTGCTTTAACACACATGGTGCGCCGGTCTTTGGTAATTGACTGAAGATGCTCTTGACATGTTTGACATTTTTTACAAAAGTACAATAGATATGCTATGCAAGCCCACAGTCATTTCAGTTTATCAGCTGCTACTACACACACACACACACACACAAGCACACACTCAGAGAATGTGTACTCCCATTCTGACTGTATGTTCTGTTTCTTTCTGCTCTTTTTCATGTCTGCTGATAACTACAGGACTATGTCGACAGCCAGGTCGGTGACAACACCAAATGAAACTTTCCTCTCAATGCCGCCTATCTCTCCTCTATCTCTCTGTCTTTGAAGTATTTTCCCCTCCAGTGGGTTTTTTTCTGTATGTGTGTGTGTGTGTGTGTGTGTGTGAGTCACTCCTGGTGTTGACACCTGTTGTTTAGAAACCAGCAGTATTGGGAAAAGCAGGTCATTTCGGGAATGCCACACACATACACACACTGCTGTTTATGGACAGTGTGGGTGGCAGATAGTGACAAGGGATACCTCTGGAATTAACAGGTGCATGCTGGGAAAAAAAAATACCGACTGGCTACCAAATGGAGGAAGAAGTGCAAAGTTTTGAGTTTGACATTTAAACCCGACAGGTTGGAGCTGACTCTAACATTGAAATCGTCACTTGGTCTGGGCCCATGTTAATGGAATCCACTAGACAAAAGGAAAAGTTGTCAGTGTTTCCTGCATGGAGGTGGTTGTATGAGACTCCAGTACCGTTATCTTTCTAAACGTCCAGAGTGGTTTTGTGGTTAAGTGACGCAATGACAGTTATTTTCCCTGCATTATCTGAATGGGCTGCTACCAAAAATCCCCCCCATCCTCCATCTGCTCTGCAACTGTCTTAATTCTGATTGGTGTAAATAGACCTGAGCGTATTGTAGCACAAACTACCATGTGCCAGACTGTTCTTTACACCCTGTGATGGTGGAGCAATAGTGCTGCAATTCAGTAAGCATGTAGTAAAATGGGATGCTTCCAATATGGTGACATCTTGACCAAAATTTCACCCTGCCTGTGTCCAAAATGTAAGATACAGTGTCCTCAGCAGGTTGCATTTTCACACAAGGTCCTTGTAGAGGCCTCTGGTTTTAGATGGGCTACCAAGGTGGCGTATGTCATGCCAGTGATAAGATACCACATAGATCGCTGTCATTACTGCTCCATTAATGACAACTGGCTTGTCCTTCACTCTTTGTGTGTGTGTGGAAAAAAAACACAGAAAAAAAACACAAAAATGGAAAATATAAAAGTCTCTTAAAGTTGATTAAACATGTTAATGCACCCCCGTAGTTAAATATGTAAACATTCAGTGACTTCACTGCTTACTTCATAGTAGAAAAGTGAAACTCAAGTTATAATAACTTACATTTATATACAAACTCTGCATGTGTGCTTGACAGTTAGGGCTTAATTGTCACCGTGATATCCTTACCAGCATAGGCTCCATCCATGCTTCCTGCAGAAAACTGGCCTCTGGAGGCAACTCAGTAGGCAGCATTTTATGGAAAGAAAATTCAATTGGGACATGACTTGATGCCTTTCTGCCTCCAATTACCGCCTTTTTTGCTGTTTCGGACAAAGGGCCTGTCTGAAAAATAGTCCACCGAGATATATCCCTTACAAAAATCACTGGAAATTGCTTAAACACGGCCCCACAGATTTGGATGGAGTTTGAAGAGAGATTATCCAGGTTCTGTTTGCGCATGCCTTGTGGATTTTCAAGGTCTGCATGAAGTTCACGTGCATCGTGTCATACTGTGGTAATGAATGTACACTCGCGCTGTCCTAGCTCTTGGAGAAGCCATTGACTGATTGATTGTTTCATTATTTGTTCAGTTAAAGCGCACTGGTCATTATATAGTTAATGACCCCCCCCATATCCTAGTGATAGCCCAGTTGTAATGATGTAATGGCAATGTATGTGTATGATGCAGACATACATGCACACACACGCACACACTGACAGAAGACTGTATTTCTTTGGCATTGGATCAGAGGATGTTATTTAGGGGCCTTATTGAACCCTAATAACATCAGTAATCCATTACCTCTGGTGTGTCTGGCCTGTCTCTCTCTCTTCTCTCTCACCCTCCATCTCTCGCTCTGGCTCAATGGGTTGTGATGAACTTCCTTAAACCATGAATTTAAAAAAAGCATGATGGAGAGTGGAACAATAGGAATAACATGCCTTAGTATCTCATGCGTGGTTCACAAGAATCGGACTACAGAGTGGAAGGCTACAACATTTTTGCCCAAAATCTCACCAATGAGAAATGAGTTGGATTTTTCTCTGCTTCCAAAAAATGGAACTGTCGATTAGACCAAGCCCTTTAAACCCCCCCACCCCGCCCTTTTTTTTTCTCCATGCCCCTGGTTGTAATTGATCCTCATTGATCCAGAAACCTGATTCATTTTGCAGCAGGGTGAGACACAGAGTATCCTGTGCATTCTCTCACTACCATAGCACACCATTGGGATTTACTAATGAGTCCTACTGTTATCACACACACTCACACACACACACACACGTGCGCGCACACACACGCATACACACACACACACAGAGAAACAGACAGATATGGTTCGCAGACACTCATGCACACAGAGCAAGTCACTTCATTAAGACATCAGATGCCTTGCTGGGTTACTGACTCTCCCTCTCTCTCCCTCGCTGTCTCTGCTTGGCAGTGCCTAGATAGATGGATGAACCCATCACCTCATCTGCCCTGCAGGGGAAACCTGCTGTAAGGGCTTTTACAGCCGGGCCGATTTTATAGTGCTGCTCCATGGCATCCCAGGATCATTAATTTAGCATGACACAGTTCCAGCCATCTGCACGGGATAACAATAGTTCAGTATACAGTGGCCAGAATATCACTGGCAAAGTGTCATTTGTCACTGTGTGTCTGACCCAAGTTGAACCAAATTCAAAGTTGAATACAGAGTGTTTTTGTCAGGAAAAATGTAGACAAGAAACAATGGAGAGAGTGGTATGCTATCATGCCATTCCTTGTGTTTCACTAAGGAAATTGCATATGACTTAGTTATACTCTTTCACAGCTGCACACACACACACACACACATACACACATATATACATATGCTTATTTAGCATGTTCATGCAGATGCAGGCACAGATAAAGACAAGCTAACATAAACTTACACCACCAGCTTATAGATGAATGTGGTTTTGCATGTGTGTGTGACTATGCAGTGCACACACACTGACACACACACCTGAATGCTCATTTTATATAGAGAAACTGCAGTAAAAATGTACAAACACTGTAAAAAGTGTAGACCAACACATACACACGCACACACACTTTGACCTCATGCTGTAAAATTATGTTTTGTTTTAACTAGCTTGTTTTCTCGATCAGTTTATTGCTCTATTAAGCCCTTCAGCTCAATTTGTGTTATAAATGAATGGCTCAATTTGAGTGGGGCTGTTGAAATGTGCGCAGCGTGAAACGGCATCCTTTCCACTGCTTTGGATGAGTCGAGCACCAGCAGCACAGCACAGCGGAAGTAGCTCAGCCGTTTGCAAATGAATGGTCTGTGGTTACCTTAGCACGTTTCCTGTCAGAGCACAAGTCGTCTGCTGTCTCTCCATGCACCAGCTAACCTGGAGCATGCAAGTTCAATGTGTAAACCTGCATAAATAATTGAAAACCTCAGTGACCAACAAAAGGCTAATGAAAATCCTTCAGGCAATGGGGGATGTTAGTGAAAGCCGCACTAGGCAGGATCTTCATGTAAAAATATCCGGCTTATCAATTTAAATCACAAATTGGGGAAAAAGTGGAGAACATCCTTTTCTGCCATGGTGACACTATGGGCTCATCCCCCTTGAGGTGTTGAGTTTGATAACTGGTGGGCAGTATTCTCTGTGCAAAGCTAGCAACATTTAAAAATAAATAAATAAATAAATAAAGTAAAGTTCAGGGCCAGGGTTGGAGGAAAAAAAGAGTGTTTCTTCCAGAGAACGCTGGACTCAGCAGCAGTGGTTGAACCTGTTGCTGAAAGATTTTATTCCATGCCTCCATTCCCACCCGCCTCTAAGAAGCTCTTAATGTCTCAGGAGGGTGCAGACTACCAGTGGCACCTAATATGACTTTCGTCCCGTTCCATCCAGTTCCTGCTGAGCTTCAGAAACAGCGTAGCAGTGATGCAACAAACATGCAATCAAAGCGGGACTTTAATAGGGAGGCAGATCACTTTAAAGTTCATTTTCAGCGCCTTTTAAAAAGTGAGTTTTAAATGACTCCTGAGGGGGGCAAAGGAACAGGGAATTTCCCCTACAGGGTTTAGCATAGTATCATACCATCATACCATTGCCATCATATTATTCATTAGCAACATTACAAAATCACAGAAATTGGTTCAAATTGCTTGTCAGGTTTGTGTCAGTTTATTTCCAATTCAGTTCAATTTTCAATTTTCATGCTGGTTTTCTTCATTCATTTTACTTGAATTGAAAGCTGACAAAATTCTCTATGCACTGCAGAGGTTTCATGACCTTCCAGCTTGAAAAACCCTTTCACATGACTTGCAAGTTTAAAATTAATCCAAGGCTTCTTTGTCACAACTCATATAAAGCCAACTTTTTTTCCCCCTATCCATTAGTGGCAGCATTACCTTGGTGACGCTATATTTAGTGCTATCACTTTATCTAAATGTGATGAGCTTGTGTTCGTCATGCAGTGATGTTATTCAGGATGCCATGTCTTCAGGGCTTTGAACTTGGTTAAATATGAGGCTTTGTTCATCATGCGGTGAACGAGTCATATGTCTGACTCACAGAAATGCTTTGTCATACGGGGGTCTACTTGGTGTGAAAACCAATGCAAGTGTTAGAGTGTATCGTCTTTCAGCTTTGGAGGTCGTTTGGATGGGGTGACAGGCTGATGCGCTGGCTTTCAGTTTTCAAGGTGGGGGATGACCACCATGACGGTAAATTTTGACTGTGGCTGGAAGGTTTGACCATTCTACCAGCCACTTTGGCAGGCAACCAGTTGTTTGGATTTCCTTCAAATCAGGCTGGCTGGTCGAACAGTGGATGTGTCTGGGATATGCGGGCAGCACCAGCCACTGTGGTGGTTTGATGAAAAAGTCAATTTCCTGCCCTGATTGTGTTGGAATGAGCTCAGTGGTGTCGGCCGGTTTTATTGGGTTTTGCTTGGCATCGTGTCGAGGAGAAGTTGCTAACATTCCCGTAATATCCCTGGCTCCTGTTTCCTTGTCATTAGTGTGTATTTGTGTGTTTTTGAAAATGTGCAAGTGTCTGCAGAAGTGCATATGTGCTGTGTGTGTTTCTCTGTGTGTTGATGTTTTTTTGGCTCTTTATGTACTGGGTGTATGGTTAAATGTGCATCTGTATGTCTGTGCGTAAATTACATGCATCTTTGCTGTGTGTCTGCAGTGCTGAACGCTTCGGGCTGCATATAGTTGAAAGGCTCCAGCAGCTTTAATGTGTCCAGTCCATCCCTGAGCTCATGTGGTCTCATTCTATCAGGATGCAGGTGGGGCGAGCTGAGCCCCCAGGGCCTCCAGCCAGCCCCGTCACTGCTAGACCAAGCAGGGCCCCAGGGACAGGCGGAGAGACAGGAAGAAGTGGAGAGGAAAAGAATAAGCAAGGTCATAGCCGAGGAAGGTCATGAGTTTGAAGTCTTGTGTGTTTTCACTCATACATATTTTACATGCAAGTAGAGCTGCAACCATTATTGCTGAAATTATAATTAGGATGATATTTTATTTAATAATAATAATGAATAATCACAATCACATTAGTCTCCGTTGATGAACAGAAACAAACTAAATTAACTGAAATGTATTACATGATTATTTATTGATGAAATCAAAATTCCACTATACACTAAAACATGAGTAAAGGCACAATATGGCACAGTATGGCATTGTGAAATTTCACTGTTACTTCATCAGTCATTTCATCATTTGTTTCACTGTCATCACTGTTGCTCTTCAAGATTCAAGACACTTTGTCTGTCACAGTGTAACACAAGTTCTCCTTTGACATGGATCATATATCAGACATCACAATGAATAACAAAAACACACACCAAATTGAAAAGACAGAAGAGTAGAAAGGTTAAAAAGTGGAGATACTGTAGGTAAGCAATTGTTTCTTCATTTCTTAAATCCAGAAAATTAAAAAAAAAAAAAAAAAAAAAAGGTCTTAGGAAAGTGTCTAAAGAAACAGAAATGTTGTAAGAGTAAAATCAAGGAGAGAGGAGGGCAAAGAGGAGAGAATAAATGCAGTAGCAGAAGAAGAAAAGGATAGCAGGACCAGGGACACATGATGTGGGATGTGTGCAGTGCAGCAAAGAGAGATATTGAAATAAGCTTTAAAAATGGATAAAAAGAGGGAGGAGGAACGAGATTGAAAATGAAAAGAAACTTAAAGAAATGTCCCTACAGTCTCTTTGGAGTTTGCGACAAGGACAAAGAAGGGTGGAGGAAGGAAGGACAGAGGATGGAATAATAGCAGAAAAACAGAGAAAGATGGAATAAAATTATTGGCAAAGGATGGGTATTTGAGAAAGGAGGGATGACAAAGGTGATGGAGAGCGCAGGGAGGAGAGAGGATGGTGGGATGGAGGCATAAAGGAACATGAAGAAAGGAGGTTAAGATAATGGAGGAAGGGGGGCCTCTGACGGATGATGATGGCAAAAACGAGTGGCGGCACAATGAAAAGGAGGGGTGGAGAGTAGGTGGGATGAAGAGATGGGGCAGAAGGATGAAGGTTGCGTAGAGGTCAGGTGGGAATTTAATGGGGGAATGAGGGGGATGGGGCGAGAGAGAAGGGCAGGGTCAAGGACAATGAGGGCAGGAGAGTGAGGGAGTGAGGGAGGATGGAGAGGTGGAATGGATCCGACATGAGTTAAATAGTATTTGTGAATGATGCTTAGCATTTGTTTTTACCCACTCGGAGGACGAGACAGGTGGGTTTGTTCCATTAAGACCACCCAAACCCCTTTTGAAAGTCAACTGAGTGTACTTTTCTCTGTGTATCAACTTATCTAACTATCTTAATTGGAGCTGATCAGCACTGGCCTGATTCAGGTTACAATAAAAGCTAAAAATTAATGTCAGGTTGACTCAGATCTTGAGTGGATAGAGATGGAGAGTATGAGATAAAAAAAAAAAAAAAAAAAAACCCTCACATCACCTTCACCCCACTGAATCATATCTCCTCTTCTCAATTCGCTGTAATTGCTCAAAAAAAAAAAAAAAAAATCCCCTTTATCGCTCTGCTCAGCTCTTATTTAATATATTTTCCGAGCACGTCTCTCTTACATGCTTGCTCTAGGGTCACAGGAATGATGGCCTCCTTTCGTAGAGCTCAGTGCATAACAGTGGTGCACGGTGCAACGTCTGTGGCACGGTAATTTCACGAGCTTCATAAAGTTACCGTAGCGGTGGCAACAGCTGTGGATGCACTTTACCATGGTGGTCTGCGGTGGCCAAGTTGAAATTTTGATATTTAAAAGAGGCGTCGCATATGTAACACTCCCCAGTTCATAAGAGGTGACTGTACTGACTCTCTCAAAGCAACTGGTATTTGTTTACGTGTTGATGAATTTCTTAGAGATCATGAAGATGTTCAGAAACAGACAGTGGGACCGGAGTCGTGTAAGCAGTAAAACTGAGGTGGTAATCCTTGTTTGTGAAAAGTGAAAACACTTACATCTTACCCACCACCACATAGTTAACCTGGCCATTGTCACGATATTACACGCTCCCGCCCTTCCACTATCATCGGTTGTGTGTGATGTTTGTGATCTTGAAATTATAGCTTACTCTAATGTTTTGTTGAAAGTCACGCTTGATAAGAAGACCAGCTATGTGCCAAAACTGTAATGCAGATGTGTGTTTGTGTTGTAGAGGTGCGCAACTATGAAAACCAGGAAAAAAGCTAGGGATACATACTGGTATCAGATTCTGGGCAACGAGCAAAAAAGAAAGAGAACATCAATGTGCTCCCTTTTGTCTTGTAGGGAATTAGTGGCTCCGAAGTTCCAAGTACTTAGAAACAAAATAAATTCCTCCACAGTCACTTTTGCATTACTTTGTTTTGTTAATGTATGTGTGACAGTTAAATTAACTTATCTTGTGTGTGGGGGAATGTACTTTTTCTCTGTTGAATGACAAGCAGCTAAACAGACCTGAATTATTTTTGGAGCAAAGGGCAGGCTGGGCCCGCGGAGCGCTGGTCGTATGCCAGTCCATGAGTTGTTTACTTCCACAAATTGTGACTCAATCTCATAATATTCAGCTTAGTCTTGGATGGGCGCCTTCAAACAACCTACAACCAACCACAGGCCTTAGAGGCCCAGAGCTGCTCCAGCCCTGCTGCTGGACTCCTGCCCCCCTCATAACCCAGGCATCTGTGTGTGCATATAACTCATGTTTAAGATATGCACAAGGTCTTACAGTGTCTGAAGGAGACTCAAATAAATGATCTAAATTTAAGAATTGATTAAAATGTTTTAAATGCACCTATTAGATTACTTTTTTTCTCAATGCAATTATAGTTTTTTTGTGTTGCATATCGATTCTTAGATTAATACAGAACAGAGTTAGTACAGCATTATGCACAGCACCGTTTTCATTGTATCTGCTTTAAACACATTTGGTTTTCATGTCCCTTAACATTACATTTCCCATAGTTTTTACCTCCCATGTACCCATCAGACTCTTCATTAGCTGTGTTCAGTGAGCAATAGTCAGGTTTTTACAGCGTTATTTCTTTATTTTGATTTTAAATTCTCAAGTTCTTAAGGTCTTAAGTTCAGTTCCAGGTTGCGTTCAAAAGGTCGTGAGAGTTAAATTTGTCTCTTTGAAAACCGCAGATGCCCTGATAATGGCTTTGAGTCTGTGTGTACTGTTTGTATGAATGTGTGTGTGTGTGTGTGTGTGTGCGTGTGTGCAGCACAGTGTCCTCGTGCTGCTGCGGCTGTTGTTGCTTCTGCCTCTTGAGTGAGTCTAATTTTAGGGATTACATCAGCAACACTAAGATGACAACCTTGCTGAACTCCCTCTCTATATTCCTCTCTTCGTTCCACTATCCCTCCCCTCTTTTTTTCCTCCCTCCACCTCTCACTCTTCTCTTACATTGCCTCTATCCCTCGCATCCGCCCCCTCTCACTTTGTCTTTCCTCTCTCCATCCTCTCCATCGCCCCCTGCATCCTCCATCTCTGCCTTCCCCTGTCTCTCTCTTTTCCTTGCCTTCGTCTTCCCCTGATATTTGGCATCTGCCTCATAATTTCATCATCTTTTTTTCTCACTCTATGAAACATGGAATACAGTATGCATACATATTCACATCCATATGCACTCACAAAAGAGTAGATAAGGCTGAAATGTCTTTGTCTCGTTTCCTTTCTCTTGAATTGCAGTTTGAGTCTTTAAAAGCTCTGAGAGATGCCTGGAAACCTGTTCAAAATATATTTTATAATTAAAAAATAAATAAATAAAATAGCATAAAAAAAAATACTGCCAATCTACAATTCAGACTGGGCCTTTCCCCTTAAAATTCTTAACAAAAGAGCTATTTCGGGGGGTGGATTTGATTTGTTTTTCCTCACTTTGAAGTATCGGGAGCAACTGGTTTGAATAAGAGGGGAGTTGCAGACGTCTACGGTTCGTCTCCCCTACAATGCTGCAGTCAGGGACAATAAAAGTCAGGAATTTAGTATCCTCCTGACAGAAATGAATGGAAGTTGTGCGTCCCAACAAAAGAAGGGCCTTGATCTCCCGAAAAAAGAAACTTTTTTTTTGAGAACCTCCCGCTCTTCCCCCCTTACCTCTCCTTCACCTTTCAAAGCCCCGCTGGCAGCTCTTCCCCTTCCTCTCACTCGTCTTCCTTCCGCGTTTGTCTAAATATTTCATCCTCCGGCCTGCTCGACTCACCTTTCATGCTTGTCTCTGACTCATCCTTTCTCTGTGTCTTGCCTTTCTCTTTTTGTTTCTGTGCGACCCTTGCCCTCACTTTTGATTTTCTTTCCCTTTTTTCTGATGAACTCCCAGATTTTGACAATACTTTGGGAAGTGACGCATCTCACCTCTCTGTTTTGATAGTTACCAAACCGCACTGATTTGCCCAGGAGGGGTGCTTCAATTACCGGTCAAAGCAAAAGTATTTGTCACTGATTAGCCCCAAGGGGGTTTTCATCATTTGCAGTGGATGACAAGTTTAATGTTACCTTGTTTCTGTCTGTCTCTTTCACTTCCTATGTCTCTCTGTCTCTGCCTCATTTGTACTGTTGTCTCTCTCTCTCTCTCCCTGTTGGGACTAGACGGGAAGGGAAGGTCCAGTTTAAATGGCAGGAATTCCTGTCCTTCAAGCACACACATACACAGACGCGCACACACATACGTAGAAAAACGTCTAGAGCTTTCCCTTCCCGCATAGTTTTGTGTGTGCACATTTTGCATGAACATACGTGATGTGTTTATGCGTGCACGAACCATATTGCACTTTGTGTACATGCGGACTCTGTGCAGGAAACTGACGTCACTGCTAAACACCAGATTAAAGGGCTTTAAACACCAGCACCTTTGTAGAGCCAACAGGGCCCCGACTCCCTGCTGCTAAACTACATTATAATAATCAGCACGGTTATTACCCAGAATGAATAGCAGCGGCAGTGAGCATGGTCGAGTGTTCTCTTGATAAGAGAGACCAAAGGTGGAGAGGCCTGCGAGTTTGAAGTATTATTTGTTAGACGAGGTTGTCATAATAAAATGCTAACCTGCATTTCACCAGGGAAGTGCACAAGAACAGATTTACAGCAGCAGGGTCAGGGGGAAGTTGTGAGACGAGAGGAAGGGTTATACAGACACACACACACATTACCAGCTATGTGAATTAGTCCTTTGCAATCATTTAAAGTTTCTGCGCCGCCTGCATTGCGTCACATTTCACAGAGGCATTCAAGCTCAGAAATCACAGAGGCAGAGTTTTTTTTGTGGCTGACACAGACACACTCATCCTTACAGTGCATGGGAATAGTGTTGACATTGTTCCTGGTGTAGTGAAGCACATGGAGACGTCATAACATAATTTGAATGGAATGGTTGCGTGTGTTTTTTATGGTTGGGTAATCAAAGTTTGCAAACACAATTACAGATACACAATAAAAATGGAACAGCACAAATCAGGGAATTCTTTATATGAAGCACTGTTTAAAACACTTATTTCTAATGTGGTCAACACTGCAATACAATCACAGACAGACAAAGACATGACTTTGCAATACATTTTAATACGCCAAGATGCTCGGTGTATGTTGCTGCAGATACAGGAGCTAGCTCGCTTTTTGAAAACATTTTTCTTTGAGTTTGCTTCCTTTCTGCGGGTAAGCACTTTTCAGTCTTACAGAGAGAGTTGAAAAGTGTGATCCTTGCAATGCGTGGTAGTTCATGAATGTTGTATCATAGTTTATTTCTGTTCCAACTTTTGTTTTTACAAAGCACCAAAGCTATACTCAAGCACAATGATGGATTTGATCCAGACACGTTTCTCCTCGGCGGCGGGATCCACACACTCATCCTGAAACAATGCAGCGTGTTCAGTGGAATTTGGGGTTTGACCTTACTACGACTAACCAGCGTGGGGATTCAAACCCGCACTTCTCAAGTCCCACATTCTCTTCTCCATATAATTGTAAGGCAGCCGTCACCCTGCAGTGTCGTCTTGGTGTCGACAAAGCTGTGTGATGATCCAAGACGGCTCGGCTTCAGCTCTGTTGTGGAAGAGGCAGAGCGCCAAACTGTAGCCTCTCTATGAAAATAATGTCTGCCAAACACAGACAGATATGCCTCCAACAACTCAGCAATTCAAGCTGTGAGCGTGTGTGAGAGTGTGTGTGTGCGTGCACTTGTGTTTGTGTGTGTATGTGTGTGTCTCTTTTACAGGGTTAAGAGGGCTTTAGACAGCTGACTCCTTTTAATTAGGCTGGCAGAAAAGATTAGCTGTGAACAGCGCACACACACACACACACACACACACACACACACACACACACACAGCAGGTTGTAACCCTCACATGCTTGCATAAAGAAACTGACCACATCCTGTGTGTGTGTGTGTGTGTGTGTGTGTGTCTGTCTGTCTGTGCACGTTTGTGTGTGTGTGTGCGCGTTGGCTGGTCACTGAGGCATGGCACAGCTCAGTGATTTCTGAGGGTTACCATCTCTTCTTAGTCACTCAGTCTGACGCTACTGGGACGATTGCACTCCAGGGACATTGCTTTCTCTGCTAACACACACACACACACACACACACACACACACACACACAAACACCAGTTAATGTGCCCTTGGTGTCCTGCCTGTGGGATTATGCAAGTTGCCTTTGTGTGTGTGTGTGTGTGTGTGTGTGTGTGTGTGCAGTTTTCATCTCAACATCTCAGTTTTCATCTCAACTTCAACAGTCACATTATCTTTTTTTCAGTTTTTTTGGGGGTTTTTTTTGCTACTAAAAAAAACATGCTGTTAAATCAGTATCCTGTGTTTTAGATATACATTCTGTCTTTCTCTTTCGTTTCTCTCTTCTTTTTCTCGTTGTCTCCCCCTCTCTCCCCTCTGTCTTTGTCTTCTCTCTCACTTCTCATTACATGCATTCCCTTCATTTCACCACACATACACACTGCACACACATGCATGTGTGTGCACAGTGTTCCAGGATGTGTTTCCTGTGTGACGTGCGTCCTGCGCTGTGTTTTGCTCGCAGCCAGACAGAGCCCTCATCATCATTGTGTACTGAGGGATGATGGGTCCTCAGAGATGCTTCATGCAAATGAGCACACGCGTTTGTACTTTTCTCTTGTACATATGAGCCGAAATTAGGAGGTTTAGAAAAAGCGAGACACGTAACTCCTGTGAACCTAGGAGCTGTGAAACTGGATCTTCTTTTTTGTAGAAATATCCAGTCCATTAAAGAAAGGAAAAGTTATGTAGAAATCACAAATTGGGACAAATTCAATAATCAGACACATATTATTTGTATAACTTTAAGACAGCACATCAATGTGGCATTTTAATAAAGCACAGTGGTGTCCAAGCAGTGTTTTTATGCATGAACATAACATGTTGTAAAGTGTGAGAGTGAAATAACTTCGTGTAACTGTAGAGAAGAAATGAGGCTAATATACTGATAATTAATGAGATCTTGTGAATCTTGTGATCTTGTGCAACATCTCAGGATCAACTTGAGGGAGTGTCTTCAAATTTGACAGAAACATCCACGTGGGCTCAAAGATGAACTGGTTTGATTTTAGTGGTCAAAGATCAAAGGTCAAGGTCGCAATGTGACAACTCAACATTTCACATGCTAAATGATAGCACGATCAAATGATGAAGTGATATCCAAAAGGTCAAAGGTCAGCTTCACTGTGACCATCATAATGGTCTGCAAAAACATTTTTTCGGACCATTATTCAATACCACAAGCTCATTGGTTTTGTGAATATAGTTTCACGTGAAGGCGTGTCTCCCACTGAAAATTATGCACTGGAATCATCCATGTTAATATAGTGATAACTTCCATTTCACCAAAAAATACATTTAATACCTTTTATTAAATTCATTCAAAGTCTACAAATATTGAGTCTGGGCAGACATGGATGTAAACTGCAACTTGCCAGGTTTGCGGATGTATACAGCCATGAGACGGCAATTCTAGTTTTACCTGGGAGTACTAGGTTTAATAATAATAATAATAATAATAAAATAACTGAGGAAACTGTACAGCAAAAGCCCTATACATATACAGTATTTACCTGCCAGATTAGCCACTTTCACAAATCAGCAGGTGATCCTTGCCGATAAGAGCTGACGCTGATAATTACCAGGAGTAATACAGGATCCAGAGCACGGGGCTGATATGCTGCTTTACCTGTTTACACTGCTGTTAGTGGGACTTGAGCCTACGTCAGTGCTCAACCTACAAACCGAGCCATTACTTAACTTACAAAACCACACTGAGCAGGTGGCTTCGTTGTTATTCAAAGTAACTATGGAACACATTGACTTGATGTCAGTGTGTTTTCATGACAACCATTAAAACTCCATTCTGCTTGCAAAACTTGCCTATCTTGTGTGTGTGTCAAGAGTGAATTCAACATGATACTGAAATGGCAATGTCAGTGTTTGCTTTGCTGTGACTTTCCCTTGCATTTTTCTGCTGATGAAGTCTGTGTTTCAGCGGTTGGTGCTATTTTTCTCTCTCTTCAAAATGGACATTTATTTATATGTAAATGTTGCCGATTATTGTTTTAATCATTAATGATTATTAATTAATCAGACCTGTTTCTACTCGGAGCTTGCTGAATATTTAATCAAAAATTTAATTAGTGTTCCAGAGTAGGCAAAGAATAGATGATTGTCAAAAAACTGGACTACAGCTCAGTTTTACTGCATTCCCATAATCCCCAGGGGTTTGGCTAAAAAAAGCACTTAAGTATGAAAGTATTTTTTTCTTCTTTTTCTTTTTTTTCACATTCTGTCTCATAGTTATCTTTTCTTGTACTTCTTTGAAAGAGAATTTGAGGAAATAGAAACTGTGATTCTGTGTGTGTGTGTGTGTGTGTGTGTGTGTGTGTGTGTGTGTGTGTGTGCGTGTGCGTGTCTTTATTAGGGCTGCAGCTTTGACAGCTGGGCCAGGGAATGATGCAGTGCTACACACACTAGTGTACTAAGGGGACTGCAGCTAGTATATATCCCCCCACCCCTCTCCACGCACACACACACACACACACACACACACACAGTCTTAGCACAACATGACAAGATCTCTTGCACATATTCTTTCCCTCCCTCCGTCTTACTTAAACACACACATACACACACACACACACACACACACACACACACAGGACTCCTTCACCAGGCCTGGAGTCTTTAATCCATTCAGTGCTTGGTAATTTCATTCATGGAAAGAGGTGGGGGTTAAGGACTATGTGTGCGTATCACACACGCACGCACACACACTCTTCCCACTAGATGAGGCTATCTAAATAGAGCAATTGCTTTTTATCTATCTATCTAAATATATATCTATCTATCTATTCATCTATCTGTCTGTCTATCTGTCCATCTATCTATCTGTCCGTCTATCTTCTCTCCTCTCCTCTCGCTCTTGTGTACATAACACTGCTCTGAAGGCAGGGCTCCATGTGCTTGCACCTGATTGGTTGCTGAGTAAAAGGATGATGTCATTGTTAGCAGAGAGGCGTGGGGATTCAGCATCATCTCTCTCTCTCTCTCTCTCTCTCTCTCTCTCTCTCTCTCTCTCTCTTTCTCTCTCTCTCACACACACACACACACACACACACACACATGCACTTACAAAAAGAGGAGAGAGGAGATAGATCTGAGGATAGAGATTCTGATCCATCCCGAAAGATAGATAGAGAGAGAGAGAGAGAGATTGACACCAGCAGACTGAGATAAAGGCAGAAACAGAAAGAAGAGAGACCAAGAGAACAGGCAAATGAGAGGCAGTGATGGTGGAAGAGATTTGGGGAGAGCAAACAGGCCAGAGAAAGGAGAAGCAAAAAGCGAGAAAATGAGGGACAGCAAAGCCAGAGAGAAAAGAGTGCACTAGATAGTGAAGAAGTCCATGTGAAAATTGGGGATAGCAAGTGAAAGACAAGGGGGGGAGGGAGGCCCACCGGAGAGAGAGGATAGTCATAGAGAAGCAGGAGTAGCGAATGGCAGTATGAGGAAGGAGGAAATCGAGAGGGAGGCCAGAGAGAGAAACACCCCCACCCCTCTCTCTCTGGAGCGTCTGGTAATAGGAGCTGGCATCTCTCCTCTGCTGGGGGAGAATCAGCCGCTCAAACAGCCAGGCAGCTCCTATTGTCTCTGCTTTCACTTCACCTCTCATCTCTCCCGTTTCCCTCTGTCTCTCAGCATCACAAATAACACAATAGAGATAGGCAGGTTAACTCAGGACCGCCCCGCTCCTTCACAAAGATCGGGTCTCCATCTAAGGTGAAACACCTTATATTTTCTTTTTTTTTCTTCGTAGATTTTAAACGAACAGTTCACCTAAAATAACAATAATAATAAAAAATGGGTTCCCCTGCTTACTCAAGTACAATATATCCATCCAGATAATTTCTGTGTGATTACTGAGGCTTCCATTCTGCCACAGTCTTCCCTGTCTCCCGGCACCCCAATGCAATGAGACTGGATTGGTATTCTTTTATGCAGCTCAACCATCAAAAATGTGCATGTGGAAACCACAACATTATTTTTCCAAAAACAACAGCGCAATCCTGACAGCTGCCCTCTGGGGGTGAACAGTTTTGTTGGGAACTATTTCCTGACGAAGAACAGTGCAAACTGTATCTATCAGCTTTGAATCCATACTTATTTGAGGTGGATAGATGCAACTTGGGGGAACATTTCCATTTAAGTAGCAATCTGCGACAAGTTTATATAATTGAATGGGCTTTTTGCCACTCTGTCGCTTTACCACACCGTTGCTTAATGATAACAGAAGTGATTCAACCTATAGCCAGCTCATGAAAACTTCTGCATTTGCTGCTCTTGGTGACAGCGTGATGTATTTTACTTTTCTAGCTGCAGTTACCACTGCAGTTCCGCTTTAATTATTTAAATATTTTGAGTGAATCTATTAATTTGACAGGTCTCCTACATTACGTTATGTGCAAGGTAAACTCTATCACCTCTTCAAGGTAATGCTTAGTCGAGTGCAGCAGAACATTCCGTTGCCGCTGTAAAACACTAATTAATTTATTTCATTTGATATTTTTTATGACAGATGCAGTGACAGAAGGGCAAGAAAGAAGTTGGAGATATGTGAGATCATACTGTAAGCTGAGATTTAGGCTCATGCAGTCTTATATGGACATTATGGCTCAAAAAGGCAGGCAGACTCCCTCTCTAAACTGAAGAGGGATGAATGGCATTGCTATAGGTAATGGGACAGGTATAGGAATGGCTGGTGTTTATTTTAAGCTGTTTGGAGTACCAGATGGGAAGGGCTTGTCTCATTGAACAATGCATTGAGTGCTAAAAAGTTTGGACCCATCGTTTTAAGGCTGTCTGGTCACAAGATTAATTTCAGGATGGGAGAAAAAATAGATTGCTAATCTGTAGCCTCTTGGCTTCCACCAATATTAATTTAAATTAAATGGCCTGGAGAGGAAGACGGAAAAATAGTTTTGTCTGAAAGTTTCACTGTTTATCCAGTGTTTCGCTTTGTTCTCAAAAGTGTTAGTTGCACTCAGGCAATCCAGCCAAATGGATGAGAGGTACTGGCTTCTCAATTCAAGTTCCTTTGAGTGATGACTTTTTCCCAGGTGGTAAATTCCACCCTGCCAATGCTCCAAGTGGGTTAAAACAAACACTTAAAAATTATTTGCAGCCACTAACAGAATCAGAGCTTCCAATAGCTTACAGATTTCTGACTGTTCACATAATGCGCCAATTACTGCGCTATTTAGTGCAGCCATGTATTGCACGTCCCTGGTTTGATTTAAGGGTGACTGACGCTCTTTGCCTGCATATCAAAGCCTCTTGAATCATCATGACGGCGGCTTTTTGGAGGGGGAGAATCCATTATCAGCTTGTGCCATTGTGTCGCGTGTTCACATTCACCAAAACATCCCAAGCGTCTGTCCTCGTGTCCGATAGGGGCTCTGTGATTTATCCCCCCCCTCTTTTTTTGTTATTTATGCGCCGCGCTCACAAAGGGGAGGGGGTTGCCTCAATACACTCAGCTTTATGTTACCAGTAGATCAATAAAGATGCTCTCTCTCTCTCTCTCTCTCTCTCTCTCTCTCCCTCTCTCTCTCTCTCTGTCTGACTCTCTTTCTCTCTCTGCCTCCCTCTCTCTCCACATCTGCTCGTCAGCCAATCCATCTAATGCAGTTTCCCCCCTGCTTGCTCTCGCTCACTTGCTTCATCTATTCCGCCCCCCTTCTCTCTCTCTCTCCCGCTCTCGCTCTCGCTCTCTCCCCGCACAGGTGATGTCATTCTTTTTCAGCTGGGTTCTCCTCCCTTCTCCCTCCTCCCCTCCCTTGCCCGCTCTCACTCTCTCCTCCGTTTCCCATTAGAGGCTGGCTCTTCACAGCGCAGCACCCAATCCGTAGTCGCTCCTCTCCGAGGGTGGGGGGAGGAAAGCCGGCGAGGTGCGAGCAGCGCTACCCGGGGATGAGAGCGTGAAGCTGGGGTACGAGAGCAAGACCACTGGCCCCTGCCGTGGAGCTGCACAGTTAGAGCCACACATGCACCGCTGGAGCTCTGTGAGAGAGAGACAGATAGAAGTGTTGCAAAGAGACAGAAACGGGAGTTTGACAGGCAGACAGACAGAAAGAGAGGAGCTGCAGGCAATGATCTGGACTTTGAAGAGGTGAGAGGGGACTGCAGAGTGACTTGAAGCCAAGCAAGAGCCCTCATTCCAGGGGGCTGCTGATGCACAGACAAGCCCCTCTTTTTGTCCAGACCTGGCTTCTATCTGGAGGGAAGGACCTCCTGTTACTGTGAAGACGGAAAGTGAATCTGAAGAAAGACAGGCCTGATGCACCGAGGACTTAAGTTTTTCACATTGCAGTTGTGGAGGGAAAAGAGCTCATTTGCCTCTTGCAACGGAGAAATCTGCTGAACTTGAGCAAGTTGGCTCAGTAGCTTCAGCTTTGGCCATGCAAGTTCCTTTTCCTTTGGAATTAGTTTTGATTGTTCTGCAAATTTCCACTCCACACGATTTATTAGGAATATACTGAGCTGCACAGTTCTCTCTGAGTGCTCAAGAAGAGGGAAGAAAACTGGACTGTATGAATGGATCTCGCTCCATCTGAAGTCACTCATCAAGACAGTCTCCTACTGCTGTGTACTGATGCCAAAACAACGTTAAAGATTTTTTTAAACACCGTGTTCCTTGGTGATTCCCATCTGCCTGCACAGAGGTTGGCACCAGCCGCTGCCTTCCTCTCTAATTAATTATTAGTAGTATATATCTATTTTTTTATTTCTCTTTTTTTCTCTCCGTGTCTTGCTGTTGTACGAGGGGAAACTTTCCCTCACTGGCTCCCGCCCTCCTGTGGAAATGGCTTTCCTGGTCCGTTGCTATGCCAACTGCTTGCAGCCGTGGTCCTCCAAAGTAAGCGATGTCGTAATCCCTTTTCTGGCTGGTGCTGCTGGTTTAGGATGCTGCCGCCTCTGTGTGTGTGTGTGTGTGTGTGTGTGTGTGTGTGTGTGTGTGTGTGCACTTATGTGTGTGTGTCTGTGTGTGACACAGAGAGAGCGAGAGAGAGAGAGATGGGGGGATGAAAAGGAGTTTGATTTATATGCATATGAGTAGTATTTATTGTGTCTGATTTGAAATACATTCATTCCTTCTTCCTCTTGGCAATTTGGATGCAAACAAGCATTTGGGTGTCAGTCTTGTCCCCCCAGCCCCTTCACCCCCACCCTCCTTTTTGTATACGTGTGTGTTCGTGTAGTACATCAGTGTTTTTTCAAAGATTTCTCTTGTTCAAGCCAACCAAACAGAACTTAGTTTTTTTTTTTTTTTTTTTTTTTGGAAGATTTGCCTTGCTTAAGTCTTCCCCATTCCCACAATATAAGGCAAGATGAATAAAAAAATGTATAAAGACAAGACATTTTTAAATGACTGAATATAGACAACTGACCCGCTACCCAGAAGACAACTAAATCCGTTTTAGTTTGCATGAAAAGTTTACTGTATGTTTGCAAGAAATGTTGCAGCAGACATAAAAGATTACAATGCAGTTTGCTTCATCTTCTTTCTACAGTCTTTTGTCATGTGCAGATAACAAGATGATGGTCTAAGGACCAAAACATCGCACCATATGCTTTCGTATGTATAGTCAATGAAGTGTTTTGGCGGCCTGTAATGAAGACAGAAGGAGCTTATTCTTCTTGTTTTGTGCCAAGTTAAATATTCATTGCCAAATGTCAACAAGGCTACTCCATGCTCCCCAAAAGCCCGGCTGTTTCGGGCTTCCCAAAAATGTTTGAAAGCCACAGTGCCGGGCCCTCATCTGTTTGACTAAAAAAAAATGGTGGTGATTATCTTTCTGACAGGCCATGTTTAAGATGTTTCTGCTTTTGTAGATGTTGCGTCGTGGCAAGTGACAAGATGGTAATGATAACAGGTTGTGAGTAGGTCTGCACAATTAATCGTATGTAATTGTGCATAAAAATATATGAAAGTATAGATTCTGTGACGGAAGTATTAAATGTTATGCCAGCTGTCATTGAAAATGGTCGGTATGTTGTTACAGTATAATAAAAAGCAAGAAGGAGTAAAAATATGAGCTAACCATATCTAGCTGAACAAATTGATATTATCATTTCAGCTGTAATTTTGCTTCCTCATCTGTTAGCTGTGTAGTCGCCAGCATGGTCTGCACTTTAGTCTGCTGACCTAACTGGGACCTAACTCGGATTTCCAGTGATTTCACTGATGTTGTGGTGGTTTTGAGTTTGTTTTGTGTTTTTTGGAGAATGTGTGTCCGCTATATCCCAGTAGTCAGCAGTGGACTGTCGATGATGTAGCTGTGTGTATAATTAACAGTGTGATGTCCTAGTTTTAGCTGCTCTGAATAATCTGACAGAGTTAGCCAAGCCTCTGGTGAACTGCTTCATATGATGCAAGGGACGAGGCTTCAGCTGCGTCGTGACGGCACCTCCATGGATTCTTGTTTTGTTGTTTGTATTTTAATGATTTGTAATGATGTTAAAGTGGGGGATGCAAATACAGTTTTTGCCTGCTAACTTGTCAGGACCCCCGCCCCCCCTCCTCCCCTCGCGACAGCCTGTTGGTTGTCCTAGCAGACTGCCAGTCACACAGATCCCCACGTGTCTGTCTCTTTGGGAGCGTCTGTCGGGGTGCTGAAAGCCTCAGAGATGTTTGTCTTCATTGTGTGTGTGTGTGTGTGTGTGTGTGTGTGTGTGTGTGTCTGTGTGTGTGTGGAGGCGCGTGTCTTCAGTAGGGTAAGTGATAATGAGGTCCCCGGAGATGAAAGGGGATAAAGCGAGAAGATGCTCAGAGTATGATAACACATTAAAATTACCCCTTACCTCCCCCACCCCCCATGCCACACACACACACACACACACACACACATTCACAGTCCCAGTCACACTTAAAGAGGCTAGACTTAAATACTTTATTACTTGACTTTATTGCTTTCCATCCCTTGTGTTTCCCAAATTATGCGTAGATGCCTCGCTACTTGAGGGGGATCTCTGCTACATGAAATTCTAATTCAGGTGTTTTTCATTTCCTTCACTTGACTTGGGTGATAGCATGGTTACTGAATTTGATGAGCAAATTAGACGCTTTGAGTGAGGAATCCCATCCACAGTCGAGTCTGTAATTGGAGGAAATTACAAATCCTGAAAAGCCATGTTTTCCGAAGACATAATGAATAATTACACAGTGTATGATATTGCTCTCTCTCGTGCTAGGTAGGTAAAAATCTACTTTTGATGTTTGAGGACATATGGAACGGGTTACAGCTGTAATATGATGGGATTTGGAGGCCAAAGGCACCTCTAGAATATTTTCATTGAGTAAAGTTATTTATCAACGTGACCAACGCGACCAAACACCATCAATGCAGGTACATTTAATTTCATAGGGGCCCCTTTTAACACCAAAACCAGTTTGATTGAAATTTTGATTACATAGTTAATAATTTAAACAGAATAATTTATTTGCCTCAGTTAAGCAATATGCCATTAAGGCTGTAAACACAAATCTCAGAATCTATGAAAAACAAAAGGCTGCTTTCCATTATGTGTCCTTTTTCTCCCCACATTGGTTTACATACATCTCATGCCATATGTGTATAGATCTAGTTTTTACCTTTCTCCACTCAGACTTTGTCTCATCCACTTGTGTAGCCATCCTGTAGCCCGTTACTGCCGTTGTTTAAATACCTTTTTGCTACATGAAAAATAATCACAATGGGAGTTGTAGCATAAGGTAATCCATGTGCACCCCAACAGATACTCCCAAAACAAAAAATCATATGTGAAGTGAAGAACAGAAAAGGCTTCACGGATCCTTGTCTGTTATTTTGTACAAAGAAGCTGTTGTGCACCTGACACACAAGCTCTAGAAAAGCAAATAAATATCAGAGCGAGGGAGAGTGGCATTTTTCCCCTCAGGCTTATCTTGATACAATGTATCCTCTGTTGTTAGCCTGTGTATCCTTCATGAGTCTAATTTATCCTTAGTCTGCAGCCACTGAAGCCTCATCCAGCTTTGTAGCTCGGCCTTTTTGAAATCTGCAGTTAATTGGTCGGCATCAGTGATGAGCCCAACCTTCACAAAGGTTAATTAAGTTTCCCTTTTCCTCCCATTAGGTAATGTGTGTGTGTGTATTCTGTCTGGAGGTACAGTACGGCAGGGACGGAGGAGAGCGCTGTCGCGGGAGGGAGGGCGAGAGAGGGATGAGCAGAGGGAAAGCGAAATGCGAAATTATTTGGTTTCTCTGAACACTTGTGAGACTGTTTCATTTGCTGATTTGTCAGAAAAGAGTGGAGGGAACAAGAAAGGAAGAGAGGTTGAGAGAGTAACAGAGACATTGGAATTGAGTTGATTTGGAAGGAGGGAGGGAGGGAGGAAGGAAAGAAAGAAAGAGAGATACAATAATCAGTGAATAAGGGAAAGCTTCTTAGGCAGTGATTTTTATTCCTCAAGAGGTTTTCACAATTTCATCATTGACTGGCTTCTCAGAATGGCAGCCAATTATTTTCTCTAGAAGTCAGCCTCTCTTTTGATAGTTTTGGCTGGCTTGCACTGGCTGGGGTTGGTGATGTTTCTGCATGGGTCTTCGCTGCAGTAATCTTGGGCTAATGATATACAAGGCTATACAAAACCAGTCTTTTAAGCCTATTGCGATATTTGATTGGCTGTATTCCCCACCAGTCAGAACCCCAGTCAGCCAGCCTGTCTTTATTCATTAGCCAGTCAGTGAACTTAAATTATGCAATTTGACTACCCGCAATTTTATAATTATTACTCTTAGAGCTGGAGTAATAGGCTTACTGCAGGAGATGTAAGAGGCTGCATGGCAAAAGTAGAAAACAGACCATTGTTTGATTCATATGTGCCACATAGTTTTACCTCCTGACTGGGGATCAGCAGCTGCCCCAGGCAATTTTCCTGTATCAGTCTTTTCTATATGCTGTGTTTGCTGCAGTTGGCGAAGAACCCTCAAGGCTGTAGTGAATGCTGTTGAAAACAGGGGAAGCATCTCACTATGGAAAGTAAACAGTTTACTTTTCCACTGGGGCACCTTACCTTCGACTTAAATATTGCAGCTTTTAGCCAATAGGATGATGTAGTTGTATGCTCTAATTTCTAAAGCACGGGGATTTAGTATTGAAGTACCGCCTCTGTGGATGGAACGTTGGCGGCAGATGACAGAGAGCCAAATGTAGGCCAGTGGAGCTGCTCTGTGGGGCCAACAGGCCAATTTTACTGAGGCACTGAGCATTTCTGAGGCCTAGATTCATATATGTTTCCAATAAACAACCCACCGCTTTAGCCTAAATCAGACCGGTTTAAATCAGTAGATGAATGCATTTGTATACTTAAGATTAAGAAAAACAAACGAAAAACAAAACAAAAAATATTTGTGGCACTTGATTTAACTCGTTTTGGGTAAGGTATGGCCTCCTTTGAGGTTTGTGGAGCACCTAAACCA
This sequence comes from Myripristis murdjan, assembly GCF_902150065.1. NCBI lineage: Eukaryota > Metazoa > Chordata > Actinopteri > Holocentriformes > Holocentridae > Myripristis > Myripristis murdjan. Next base: position 7,755,003 of record NC_043993.1, on the reverse strand, counting down.
TGCCCATAAAATAGTTGATATCTTAAGGCGTGCAATTGGTATTAATTAATTAACTAACTAATTTATTTATTTATTGTTATTTTGTGATTCGAGGTACTTTGCTGTCCTGTCTTCAACTTATGGTTCCATTATAAAGAACTCACTGTGTCACCATGTGTCACTGTATCATCACCATTCTTATCTTAAAACTGTCTTTCTTAACTGCGGCTTGCAGACTGCTCATATTGTCATTTGATTTTGTGTCTAAGAGTATTTCAGCCATCTTGGTGCATGTCACAGCAGCGTTTCACAATAAATCAGGGTAGACAAAGGGGAAAGTGGTGTCAAAATGGAACAGAGTCTAGAAGACGGACTCAGATTGTGTCCTTATGAGAACAGGGGAGGCACCCTGACCATGCTGATTCATTAGGTAACTGCCGTGGCACTTTATGTCAAACTTGAACCACTTGCTGTTGGTGCCTGTGGAGCCTAACCTCAGTCCACCTCCTCCTGCTGCTGGAAGCCTTGTCAAAATGTTCTGCCGCTGAACTCTGTGGCCCTGGCTCCTGCCTGCTCGGGACCTTGTCTCTCCCCAGCTTCCTCTCTGTCAGTTTTTCTCTGTGTGCGTGTGTGTGTGTGTGTATGTGTGTTTTCTCTCACTGTCTCTCTTTTTATCTCAGTCTGTCCTATCTGTTTTTAGTTAGGACTTCCTCTTTTCTAGTGTCTCTTTCTATCTTTCACTCATCCTCTCTCTGCTTTCCTCCCTCGCCTGTCTGTTTTTAGCAAGGGGCTGCTCATTCTTCTACTACTTAGTCTCTCTCTCTCTCTCTCTCTCTCTCTCTCTCTCTCTCTCTCTCTCTCTCTCTCTCTCCCTCTCTCTCCTTCCCTCTCTCCATCTATTATTTAAACATCAATAATGGGGCCTGTTGTTGTTGCCAGCCTGATGCTGCTGTTGTTGCTGTCCTGCTTGGCTGCATCCTTATTCATTTGCTACTTCCTGATTTAAAAACCACGCAAGCTCCTTCTAAACTGGTCTGTATCCTCACACATTCAACCCATGCCCTTGACCTCTTCACCCTTTGGCACTGCTTTTTCCCCTTATTATCCCCCATCACATTTTTTCTTACTCTGTGCTTTTTTTGTATGTGTGCTCTGCATAATTTGTCCTACTCAGTTCCTACTTGCTCTGTACTCCTCAGCCTGTCAGTCATGATGTGTACCAGCAAGCTAGGAAAAATTAACTAAAAGCTGGTTTAAAGCTGTGAAACCTTGCATGTTGGTTTCCCTACACAACAGCAAACGGTAACTGATTTTTTATTGTGTCACTACTCTGGAATCAGTAAACTTTGTGTGACTTCACCAAAGTTTGTGCTCACTGGAAGGGAATTTCCTCGACTTACTGGCTGGTGGAGTTGGTGAGCATAGTCTTTTCACAGCAGGTTCAAACGTTATTGGTGATTATAGCCCTTTGTATACAAAGTGTTATTCTTGTTGCTCAGAACTAAAATTTTATTTCGCTCTTAATTTCCATTAGCCAGTTTTTTGTGCTCAAGATTTCCCATCGCTGGTAATTTCCAACCATATTGGCTTTCATGGGCAAAAACAGGAAGTTTCCTGCATTGCTGATAGGAGCACTTTTTCTCGTTCAACCCATAGTCATTATTTTCATTGAAAATAGAGCCATCCTTTTCAATGAAGCTGTTACATAGTGGCTCTATAATGTCAGTGTGGTGTTAAAGCTTGCAGACACAAGTCTCTGCAGTAAGTTGTTGACCCCCCTCCCATCCTTTTCTATCCACTTTGAGTGATTTTCTCTCCCTCCCCTCATGTGTCCTTCCTCCCTGGGGTGCAGATTTTCCCTCTCAGAGTGCAGCAGGTCCAGACCCAGGCCAACCCAGGTTGCTGCTCTTGCTTTCCTCAGCAATCAGAGAGCCTTGCTGAACTTTGGCATAATCAGTTTGTGTGCACCGATGTTGCTTTGAATAGTAATGCTGGGGCCATGGAGGCTATGGCCACAGAGAGCTGTGACGGGATGATGGATTCAGTGCCAGGGCATCCAGGGCAGAGCAAGGCAAGCATGCGCAGGCGGACAGACAAGGCGACTTGCATATCCAAGTAAAAGCGACTCTTGAACTTCAACACCTACTGGAAGTGATCCTGGATTGGACCCAGAAGTAAACCTGGATGTCAAAACCAAAACAAATACCTCCTTTCAACAAAACCTTGACAAGAAAATATCATAAATAGTCCTACAGGATAGATAGATTTTTTTTATTGTCATTGCACAATCATATACGTATAATAATGCAACGAAATTAGGGCTCAGTCCTTTCGGTGCAGGGGAGAATAGAAAGCATCATGCATCTTGCTAGTTGAATAGCCAGGTCCAGTAATAGATGGCTGCAGCCATGTCTCTGATATCAGAAAAAATGCAACAGTCACGGAAACACTTGTTGGGTGTGCAAGCACAGTTCGTCATCCCGTGTTCGCCATGGACCTGGCGCTGGAAAAAGCTGGGAGGCGGCGGCCCAAAGGGCTGTCCTTTCAGCCGTGTCAACGCACCGGCCCTGCAGCCTCGGCGTCCTCCGGAATGTCCTGGCAGCGATGAAAGTCCGGTGAAATTGGCATCCCGCAGCGCAATCCCAAGCTCAAAAGGTCCTGATAACTGTTGTTTCCTTTGCTTGTTTACCTTTCCTCCTGGACTTGTCACTGGGAAGAACTATCCACGGAGACCCCGGTGTTCTAACGGCGTCCTCCGGAATGTCCTGGTAGCGATGAAAGTCCGGCGAAATTGGTACCTCGCAGCACAATCCCAAGCTCAAAAGGTGCTGATGACTGTACGCGTACATTGCCCAACATAAGGTGGTGTTTTAAGCTAAAAACACAACCGTTCACACATACAAAAACATATAATACAGCACCGAGAGTGGAGAGCTGTAGCCGCTGCGTCTATGCGCGCAGCCATGGCAACCACCTTATTGATGGAGGCAGTTTGGTAAATGCTTGGTATCTGAGGTATCATAATGTACAAAGAAGAAATTGACATGAGTAAATGTTGCATTTTAAAGGAGCCTTGGAGAAAAACTCTGGCTAAAGCCAAACTATTGTCAAATAGATTTCACTGCAGGAAAATTACAATTTATAACTAAATCTGGTAAACAGATTCAAAAATGGGTGTTCCTAGTGTCTTGATAATGTGTAGTTTATCACAAGAAAGTCCATGGTAAATGTGATCAAAAGGTTGGGGTAACAATGGTTGTCAGTTCTCGAGTCTGTAATCTTTTCTATCATCAGATCACTGGAGGGAAACTCCAGGCACAGTAAAAAGAGATTAGATCACCGCATCGCAGCTCCCCTGGTATCTAACCACGTTGACAGGACTTGTTCTGTGCGCTAAAAGGCTGCGTGACCTTTTGCCGGTGACGTAACGCCACAGCCTCTTAGTGTTGGCCTTGGCAGATTTGCGCTGACCTCGGCCCACAGACGGGCTGATTGACAGACTGACAGAGCTCACGGAGGAAGTCAAGGTAATGTGGCCTTTCAGCCGACAGAGACTTGGGGAGGGGGGGTGTCCTGAGAGAGGAGAGAGTGAATGAGTAAGAGATAAATGCCAAGACAGAAAAAAGGAGGGAGAAACTGGGCAAGAGAGAACAACACAGCGAGAGAGAGCTTTTAGCACGTCGAGGGAGGTCTAGGATATCATATGCACGGGAAGTAGGGGTGATAACGATCGATATGGGTTGCATTAGGCCAGGCCAGGCCAGGCCAAACTCACCACCCATTGTCCATAAATTACTGCTCAATCCTGCCCAATGAAACACATTCTCACTCCCATTTTTCTCCCCTTCCAGCATACACATCTCTCATCCAGTGCTGCAGCACAGGTCTGGAAAATGTCTGAAAAATGGACAGTAAAATTGAAAAATCATGACAGACAGGCACCACCGCAAAGCATACCTCTTGCATGTGTAAGTCACAAAGCATTGCGGATATTACACACTAATATCAAAAGTGTAAGACAGTAACACTTCTACATTGTATGAAAACTCAGATCTTGAAAAGCAAATCACTTAAAATAGACATTTTAATTAATAGTCAATTAATTGTAACAGTGGTTGGTTTTGGTGGTATGGTTTGAACTGGATTTAGACTATTGTATTTCCTCACACACACCTTTAGTTAATTTTTTGCTGTTGTAGGCATTAGTGAGATCAGCAATAATGTAACAATAGCAACAACAAAAAAAGTGAAATGTGCAAGGAGTCAAGTTGTTTTTGACATTTTGATTTTCTTTGTTGACATCGCTGCCTTGTTTTGGCAGTTCAAATCAGAAATTACTGACATTTTACAATTGTAGTCAAGCATGAATTGAATGTTTTTTTTTTTTTTTTGTTTGGGTTTTGTTTTTATTTGAAAGTATTACCCTGCAGAGAAGATCAATCCCCTGTTCTAGCTGGATGTTGACTTTGCCAGTGACCCTCTAGGCATAATCTGAGAGGCAACATCCTCATATCTCCTTTCCTCTTGTTTTGCTTACAAAAAAGCACTGATTTTGGCTGATGAATTGTGACACTCCGCTCCACTTTATTGTAACCTCTGAGAGAGTGCAAATGGACTCTCCATTTGGCTGTTGCAGGCGAGTGTTTTGAATCCTTTTGAGTGGGAAATGTGGGGAGTGATAGCTCGTCCTGTTTTTAGCACCGCATTTCAATATAAGTACTGTTTAAACATTTTCAGTCCTTTGTGTTTAGAAATGACTCTCACCCAGAGCAGTTTGGAATGAGTGAGCAGGTAGCGGCTCAGCGTGTTGCTCAGGGGCACTTGGGCAGGAAAAATAGTTGCTGATGTGCACTTTGAACCTTTATTTATACTGGGAAAGGTGACTGCGCATGCTTGCTCTTCTCTGGTTATATGTTAACACAATCTAACCCAGGAGTTTCTAAGCACAACCACAGTCTCGCCACAATGCCTCGCTCGAGGGCACATGAATTTTACTCTTCCCAGAATTTGAGTATTTAAACTGTTTAAAAAAATTCCAATATGGATGGAATGAAGAAATCCTAATATCATTTACTAAATACCTTGATATTGACATATTGTGGCAATATCGTAAATTTGACTGTTGGTGTTTTCATGAGATATTTACACACAAGAGATTTTGATAAACAGTCATTATTAATGTGGATGTGATGACCAAGGTAGAGGCAAATAATAGAACTACAGCAGAGCTACAGTACATTCAGAAAATTGCATCCCATTACTGTAATGCAGCCTGGAAAACCAGCCATCCAAGATAAGATAATATGATAATGACCTAATATTCATACATCGCCCAGTCCCACTCTTAGAGATTTTTATACACCAGAAAGCAAAGATCAATTCAGGAGAGAACAACAACAATTCAGGATCAGTTCTGGAGAGAATAACCACATCAAGTGCCAGAATAACATAACTATGGTTACCACACTTTGCTTTTTAATGCAGTAAGAAGAATATTCCTGAAATCTGGTCACCTTAACTTATCTCACTGTATAAATGGTTGCACTGGAATAAAAGAGCCAGTGTCCTGCATAGTGTAATTACTGTCCATTAGGCTTGATAGTCCAACATTTTAAAGTGAAAAACACGCTCAGGCTCTGTGTGCATTAGCATGCCCAAGCTGGTCAACATTACAGGGCTAAATGGACTGAGACAGAGGCTGCTCTTGTGGAGATGCACTCTGGTGTTTGTACACACACACACACACACACACACACAAACACTCACACTCACACAGGCTACGCACGTGCATGTGCATGTGCACGTCTGACCTAGTGACTTGAGGTGAACCTATTACTGCTGGCCCCAAGCACTCAAACACAGTTTAGCACATACAAATGCAAAGACACACAGATACACATATACACACACTGAGGCCCATGTATTGGCACTGTAGTCATCAAAACCAACAGACACTAACACACACAGACATGAAAACACATGAGTGTACTTCTCTACAAACAGATTTCATATATACAGACCCCATAACAGCTTTAATATGAGCTCCCCTACCCCCTCAACACACACATATACACAGCCCATACCCCCACCCCCCTCCAATTCCACTTGCTCCCATTATCTCAATGCTATTGATCCTCCTTTCACTGCTTACACAACCAGAAAGTCCTACTGGATAATTTTCAAGGGCGTTTATAAATACAGAATGCAATGGACGGATCATTGCTTTGTGTGTGTGAAGCAGAGAAAGAGAGAAGAAGGGAAGGAGAGGAGACAGAGTGAGTGTGGCTTTATGTGTAGGTGTGTCTTTATAATTGCATTTTTATGCTTTTATGTCTGTACGTGTGTGTGAGTGTCCTTGCAGGCAAACGGTCTGTGTGTGTCTCCTTGCTCTCTGAAGGAGTTTGGCAATAGGGCCTATTGGATGCATGAACACCAAAACCTATCAACCTGCTAATCTCCTTATTCCTCAGGGAAAGAAGTTTTTTTTAATTTTTTTTAAAATTTTTATTATTTTTTCTTTTAACTCCCAGTCACACACATCAGTTAGTGAGTCTCTTGTTGTCTTGAAAGTCCTTTTTCACATCTCTAAATGTGCAAACTGGATTTCATAAACCAGCACAGTTTCACAAGAACTAGTGGTCATTAAGACTCATGTTCAAATCCAGATTTATTTGCTGAAGAATTAACAGTGAAAAGGTAACAACAAGGGAAAGTAACATCATAAAGTATCCGACAACATGATAGCCTTTGGCTGGATTGCATCATGCAGCCAGCCCTCGTCTGTGAGTGATCAAAGTTGCACTAAGGGTTTGCAGACCAAAGACGTTGGCTGCATGTTGGACTTTCGCTATCGGCTAATGCTCTTTCAAAATGAATTGGCGCACTGCAGCTCATTCCACATTTATCGAACACACACTGAAGGAGATAGAGAGAGACAGAGAGAGACGGAAAGACTGTAACCACCACAGAGAAATACGCTTCTGATGGTGAACAGCCAAGCTCCTGCACATCCATGATTTTATGCATTGTGGTGCATCTGCAACAAGACTGACTCAAAATGGCTCTTTCACATGAACAATATTGGTGTAATTAAGATAATTAAAAGATTCGATCAACACGAAAAATAGATGAGGTAGTGTCACACATAAAGTTGGATTTAGGATTCTGTCCAGGAAATGGAAAACTGATACTTGTGAATATTATTTATTTATTTATTTTAAAAACCAAACTCTCCGAGACTGCATGCTCAGTTGACTACAGAGGTCTGTGAATGATGATTCAACTCATTGACTTTCAGGGGGCTGCCCTAAAGAGCCCTGTAATGATGAAATCGCAGCACACTTCTCTTTGTAGTCTTTAAGACTATTTGGTTTGGTTTGGTATCAGAATGTTAAAGAATCACAAGAGCAGTGTGTGTTTCTCCATTTCTGGTTTGAACTATAGTCGGCAATGGCAGCTGTTCATTTTTTATTTCTGCATACAAAGCTTAACGTTCTCATACTGAATATTCATACATTGGTGTTAAAGCCTTTTGCACACAAATCCACATCTGCAGAATGGTGTGAGGAGAAATCTCAGCAGCAGGGTGGGGAATTCACACCAGCCACCAGCCAGACTCTGATGGACTCAAACCACAACTGGCAAGAGGTTTTCTCTCTTTTTTTTTCCCCCCTCTACTGAGCCACTTTGTGATAGAGCCAATAAGTGTAGGGCAATATCGATATCTGTGTCACATTGATATCATATCATATGAGGCTTCATATGTTCTGCATTAGCATCAGTGTTGTCTTTTCCTAGTTTTAATGGCTGCATTACAGTACACAGATGCAGTTTTCTGAACTTATTAGGCTAAGTGCTCTGTTTGCCTCTACCTACTTGATCTGCATATCCACAATACTAATGACTGTTAATCAGAAATCGCTTTTATGTACATATCTTATGAAAGCACCAACATGCCATCTCTGCAGTATTGTCACAATATCAACATAGAGGAATTCAGTCAAATGTTGCAGTATTTGATTTTTTTTTTTTTCCATGTCACCCTGCTCTAAGTAGGTGATTTGAGTTTCTTTTCTCATCAAAAATCTGCCTTGTCAGGTAAAATGGTGAAAGTCTTCTGATAAAGTTCGGAATTCAGTGTTTGCTGTTATCAGTGGGCAAACAAAGTTAGTTTCCTGTTACTGAAGTTGCAGTCCGCTCCATCTGGGCTGAGTAGTCAGCCAACAGAGTGGAACAGGATCCAAAATCAACAGCAGCACAGCAGGGGAACGGAGGGCTGGGCTGCCCCTGCAACTAGCCCTGGGTCAACCTTTAGGGGGTTCCATGGGTATGCTATGTGTGTGTGTGTGTGTTTGTGTGCACCGTGTGTGTGTGCCGTGTGCGTGTGTGTTTGTTGCCAGTGCTTGTGTGTGTGAAGCAGCATGGGTTGGGGCACAGGGCAGGAAGCATCTGTTAACAGAGGGGAACCAGAAGGTACTAAGGTGTATGTATCTCTCTGTTTGTGTGTGTGTGTGTGTGTGTGTGTGAGAGACTATTTTAAGTGTATCTGACTATTTTGAATGTGTGTGTGTGTGTGTGTGTGCCTGTGCGTGCACGTGTGTCTGTGTTACAGCAGAGTGTTCAGCCTTCCCCTGTATCCGGCCGACCACCTTCCTCACAGGCCCAGACAGAGACGCCTCACAGCTTCCTGCAACACACACACACACGCACGCACACGCACACACGCACACACAAAAAAAAAAAACAAAAAAACAAAGAAAACAGCTAGGGTGCACAAATAAGCGTCCCCCTCAAAGAATACTAAAGAGTTTCGTCTCACAGTGAGTTGTTTTGTTTCTGAGACATTGGCACCAAACCCGTTATTAAGTAATAATGTGATATTTCACTGTTAATTAACAAAAATCATTACAACCAGAAGACTAGATGTTCAATAGTTTATTAATGCATGTAGTTCTGAATCAATTAGTCAAGTGACTGATGAGCTGACCTGCAGAAAATTGTTCATTTTCATAATCTGTTAATCATTTGTCACTTGTTGTTTGTTTGTGCAGTTTCATATCTTTATAAAATTAATGTTTTAGTTGTTTTTTTTGGCTGTTGGTCCAACTAAGAAATCATTTCTAAGAGGTTGTATAACACGTCTGGATGTGTATCCTCTATTTTTTGTGGGCTTTGTAGACAAATTGGCTAATCATTTAATCAAGACAATAATCGCTAAAAATAATAATCATCATAACATTATTAGTTGTTCTTACTGTTATGGTGTAATGACACAAAATAGGCTGTATGCAAATAGCTGTGGAAGAGAGAAGGGACAAGAAAGGAAACAGAAGATGTGAGAAGATGAGGTGAGATGGATAAAAGTGGCAAGTCTAAAATAGTACTTGCCAATATTTTACACCAGAAAGCCTTAAGAATCCACAGGAAAATGCCAAATGTCATTTTTCTTCTGTGACTAACAACTCATCCTGACACTCTCCGTTTGAGCTATCCCAGTGCGGCAAACTCCACCCATCCGGTGCTCCAAGCAGCTGTAAAACAAACACTCAGGAGTATTTGCCATGTAAATCCCCTCACCCAGGTGAGGACGAGAGAGAGGAAATAGAGGGCAGACTGGCTGCGACAGGTTGAATATTCATATCAGGCACATCTGACTCTGCTTGGCACCGGGACTGCAGTCTGCTACCTGCTGACACACACACACACACACACACACACACACACAGAGAAAACTATTCCCCCTTACTCTCTTGATGCCGACTAGAAGGAATTAGCCACTAAAGCCTGGTTGTAATACCTCCAGTCCTCCAGAGAAGAATACTTCACTCTGCAGGGGCGCTGACCCATGCTAATTTCCTCATTCACTGTAAGCCTCCAGAAGACTGAATGAGTGGCTGGGAGTGTGTGGGATGATTAAACATGCAGCCAATTTAGAGCTATTACTCACTGAGAAACCCAGACTGGTAGTGTAGCTTTTATATTCTGATGAGGGCAAGGGGGCTGAACCAGAGCCAGTCGGCAAGCCTATCAGGTTCGTCATCCCCGTGAACAATTTTTAATCTCGCTAATCGTCTTTACCTCGAGAAGCCGTGTCGTTCTAATGGTTCTTCAGAATTGCCACTGATCAACAAAAGCAGCTCATGTGTGCAAAGTCTTTTAATGCCATACACTGATGACATAACCCCTGATTGGTCAAGAGGATTGTCTTGCACAAATGACAAGTCTGAAACCACTGGTTTTAGCAAATGTTGGTCTCTTTCTTTCTCTTTTTCTTTCTTTCTTTCTTTCTTTCCTTCTTTCTTTTGATTGTGTACTGCACAATTACAATATAGTATACAATGTGGAATAGCTCAGAAGATTGACATTTTCTGCAAGCAACAGTGTGTTTTCTCCTCCTTCTGGCAAAGCGATTGAACCCGAATAGCCTGTAGTGGCTAATGCAGTGCTCAGGGATGCACTCATACCAGTTTTTCAGTGCCAATACCAGTGTGAAACTTTTAAGTATCAACTGATACCAAATACAGACCTGATCGATTACTTTTACTGGGCAGTATACACTTGGACCATTTGTTTTGGGACACACACACACACACACACACACACACACACAACAGAGTCCATTGTTCTCGAGGAGTTAATCCTGGTATTTGTTAATTCAGTAATATTTTGAAGGCTTCACTTTGTGTGGATGAATAAACATGAAAAGAGGGCAAGTTTGGAGGAAATGCTGCTATCACTGTCAGTATTTGGCACTACCATGACACACACACACACACACACACACACACATACTGTACAGTCATTTTTCCTCTCCCTCCTTTCTCCCTCTGTCTATTTTCTCTTTGTTTATCTCTCTGTATCTCTCTCTCTCTCTCTCTCTCTCTCTCTGTATCTCTCTCTCTCTCGCTCTCTCTCCCTCTCTCACTCTCAATCACTCTGTGAGACAACTGGGGCAGAAGTCACAGCCCTTTGGCAGGGCTGGTGACAGTGCCATCCAGCATCCCGTCTGTCACAATACTGGCACGGCTCAGAGTGGAAACTGCCAACTAATTGCTATTTATCCGCTGTAGAAGCTTGCCAGCCAATGACAGTAAAGTCGAAAAATGTGCCAGCCAATGAGCCAATGAACCTTGCACCTCACAAACCAATGATTGTCCAATCAAGAGCCATGCCAGCAAGAGCTTTTGTCATATCCAAATCACAAGAGGCTGCATTTTTCTTCCCCACATTAAAGTGTGTTTCAGACAGTTTTATGGTCTTGTCCTTGGCCTACAAATGGAGATGCATTTTTAAGAGGAAAAAAAAAATTATATATATATATATATATATATATACACACACACACACACATATATATATATAATTCAGCATTAGTGTATCATGTTCTTTACCCGGCACATTTTTGTGCATATTGCTGAAAAATAAATCATGTGGGAAAAAAGTCATATCATACTATTAAGGAAAGCATGTTAATTGGTATATGTGACAACAAGTGAAGTTTTGTCAATATTGTGCAGCCCAAGTGTCAGCTATCACTGCACAACCTGGAGTCATGCCAGCAATGTTCAAAACAGGAACCTTACTGAAGACAAGCTCATTGCTGTTTCCTCACTTCTGCATGTACTGCTCAGACAATCAGTTTGAAAGATGCAAATAGAACACTTTCATTTCTTTGATTTTATGTATTTCCTGCGCTAACAGGATGCTGGGGAGTTGGCATAATGTGGACAGAGATCATTCAGAGGTGTAAACCAATAGGGTATCAGTGAAGGAGAGAACCAGTTTCATTTGATGGGGTGAGTGGAGGGTCATATTGGTTGAAATTTTTGGTTAGGCCCACTGGTGCACCATGAGAACACCATTAAAGATACACTGCTCTCCTGAAAGTAAACACTGTGACAGTTGTGACAGGAGTAGGAAAAACAGAAAAGTCGATAGATACACAAGAAAAGACGTATTCCACCAGTGAGCCACTTGTCACACCCAATCAGGTCAGTTTTTACCATTTATAAAAATCATAACTCCTGGGTCTACTGAAACAGGCAAAGAGATTAGATTATGCTTTTTTCATCATTAAAACATTTACACAGTTTGGCAGTACACTTGCTGCGGAAATGAAATTTGCCTGGTTTGTTTGATTAGAAAGGACAAGTTTGCATCGATACCAAAGCGCCTCATTTGACTTGGGACTGTGCAATGCACACAAACTCACTGGCTGAAATAGTTCTTCACACACCACACACTCATGATCATCTGTAATTGGACTGGAGTTTAATCTTAGTTTACCTGGACTAGAGTGTTGGGGTAGAAGCTGAAGTTAGTAGTTACAGAACCGGAACCCAGAAGCTGTAAATGTGCATTTGAGTCCCTCTGTGTGTGTGTGTGTGTGTGTGTGTGTGTGTGTGTGTGTGTGTGTGTGTGTGTGTGTGTGTGTGTGTGTGTGTGTGTGTGTGTGTGTGTGTGTGTGTGTGTGTGTGTGTGTGTGTGTGTGTGTGTGTGTGTACGCGCACGCACATATTATCTGCTTGACAGTCATCAGGTCCTCTCATCTCCCTAGGTGGCACTGAGTTAACGCCCCCTTTCCCCTTTCCTTCTCTCTCTCTCTCTCTCTCTCTCTCTCTCTCTCCCTCCCTCTCTCTCTCTCTCTCTGCCTGCACCGTTTGCCTGTGTAGTTGTCACCCCCAATTCCAACTTCAATTCATTATATCTCCCCTAGTCTCAGCTACGATGGACACACACACACACACAGAATCTTGCTTGCCAGGGTGCCACAGATATGCTTTCCTGGGTCGAGGTAGAATTGGGTTCTTAAAAGAATATTTGAGACTTTTTTCTCTTCATATGTTCGCTGTCTTTCACTTTGTCATCACTGCACCCCTCACTGTCACTCCTATCTCTATTATAAGCTTCTGCCTCACTCTCTGCAACCCTCACTCTCTCTCTCTCTCTCTCTCTCTCTCACACACACACACACACACATACACATATATTTCTGTCTAAATCATATGCACTCTCTCTGTCTTCTCCACTCTCTCCTCTGTCTTGCAGTACATGCATATGCTTTCCCCCCACTAGTTTATATATATACTCTTGCTCTCGCTCTGTCTCTCTCTCGCTCTGTCTCATATATTTTTTTCCCTCTTTTTCTCTATCTCCATCTGTCTCCTGTGCTGTATCTTAATCCAGCAGTCTGTGGTCTTGCCAGTAATAGAGCAGACTGTAGCTGTGTGCTGAGGCCAGTCAGTGAGCTCACTGTATGTTTTATTGAATGGATCATGTGCTGTGTGTGTTCCTGTGTGTGTTCCTGTGTGTGTGTCTGTGTGTTTGTCTGTGTCTGTGCGAATGTGTATTTCTGTGCATGTATAGGCACTCGTGCATATTTGCATTATGAAAATTTATCCCATCGTCTTCATTGATGAATACTCATTTCTGATTTCCTAGAGAGTGTGTGTTAAAACCGTGTAACACACACACACTTCTACTGTAGTCCAGCTCAAGTTTAATCACTGCTCTAAAATTGTTCACTGGCCGTAATGTTCCAAACCAACATGTAACCATAGCAACAAACTCAAACTTCAGTGTTAAGCTGCTACATCAGCCGCCACACTGTCTTGTTTTTAGAGTGACAGTTTGGATTCTTACCCATACTGTATTGTGGTATTTCCTGCTCCATGCAAGTGCAGTACATCTACCAAGTCCGGTCCATTAAATCCTTCCCTGTTGCAAGAATGACAGCTTCACTGGGGGAGTACCGGGGAAGGATTTGGACCAGCAAATACCACTGTATGGATAAGAATCCAGACTATCACTTTAAAGTACCAGTTGCCTAAAAACTATTTTTATTATTATTTTTTTTTCCACAGTTAACATTGGTGTAAAGTTCCAACAACCACTGAGCTAGCTGAGCATTTTTTGTGTAGATATGTGTAATATGTAATCCAGTGTTTACAATGCCATGGCTCAAGTTGAGTAACTGTTAACTGAATCAGCTGGTAGCGTCTCTGCTGCTAGGTTATATGTTATTATTCTGAATGGTTGAATATAGTGTGACAGATTTTTTTTTTTTTTTTTTTTTCCAGAGAATAGAATAGAGCTGATGTTCTCACATGGCCTGTCTCGGGAGCCTAGTTGGGGGTCTTTACACCCCTCCTTGCCTCTTTTGATACCGAATTGCTGCTGAGAGCAGAAGGGGGTTTGATTCCATAGAGTAAAAAAATAAAAAAATAAAAAAGACGGAGGTGAGAGAACAAAAATGAAGGAACAAGAGAGAAAGAGGGAGCTACAGCGTAATGAGAGGGAGTGAACAGTTGGAGAGAGTTAATAAGAGAGGTGGTGGAGGAGAGGAGGCAGCAGAAAGAAAAAATGTGACTGAAAGGAGCGGAGTGAGAAAAGAGCCAACGAAAACCAGATTCAGACACCAGATTAAGTGCTGCATCAAAGGAACGGTAACAAATTTGTGTTCTGATACAGCAGCTACATGGTTGCTTTGTTGAAGTGAGCAGAGTTGCTGTCTGCGGTTTCTGCCCTAACTACGTGCTCTGATGCAGACAGCTAACTCACCACTTTTCAGGGACAGCTGTTACCACCGGAGACAGATGTTACCTTGTGAGGTTTGCTTGTTTTAATGTGTATTTATGCGCCATATGCGGGCACATGGATACATGCCTGTAAAAGTTTTAGCCTTCTTAGCTAAGAAGATTTTTGCAAATGCTGCTGCCACACTTCTTATTTTTATTTATTTAGTTTTTGAAGACTTCCCTTACTGGAATGATTCTGAATCTTGAACTTCTCACATAATGTTGCATGTCTTGATTAGGGCAGTCCAGGAAAATGTTAAGTTTTATTTTCAGTGAGCACAATAATTGTAGCTCCTTCTCTCATCTGTTATACATATTTGGATAAAGAAAGACTTGGGGCATTCATATCCATTTACTGATCCTTGTATTATGAATCATAGCAGGAGATGCAAACAGAATTTCCACTCTGTGTAGGTTAGTGCTTATATATTAAGTAAACACCATAATGAGGTAAAATGTAGACCTTCTCCACCTAGAGCTCTCAGTCAAATTAATTGTCTTCATACATCCCTTATGCTTGTTTTAGTGTAATTGTCCATTGAGCGGTGCTTGTGTGCACCACTCACCAGTCACACCAGTCAGGTCATGTCAAGGCACTTTGTCACTGCTGACATCTACAGGCCGACCACGTTCATGTCATATAACCCTGTTGTGACTCCACTGTCCATTACCCTGCCTGTGTTGACTCAGCTGTTGAGGTTTGACTTTTATATGAATGGTAGTTCCAGCCAAGCAAGTTCTTAAACATACCTTACCATAATTATTATTTACTTTTCATTTGCATTTTCAGTCAGGGCAGTGCATGCACCGGCAGTTATTGGAGAAGAACCCAGCATTCCTTTAGGGATGCTTTTCGATTGTGGTCACAGTATTGAATTGTCAGCATTAGTCAGCTCAAGAACCTTTCACCTAGCTGCACCACTGTCATACCCATGATCTATTGCATGTACAGCATTAAATAGCTTACCGGGTATGACTGAAGTTAAAACATGTGCTTTAACTGATATCTTGCAGCTCAGATATGGAATAGACTTTGATTTGTTTTTGAGATATAATGTTTAGTCAGATTATTCCAGTTTTGTCATACTGCACATCATTTTTTGTTTAACCAGCTCTTCATTGCTCATCTTGTTTTAATTTTTTCCACAAGACATGATTTTGTTTGATTGCTGAGTAAGTAAGTCCCTTTCATATGGGGATATGGTTAATATTCTCATGTGCTCCTCAATTTGTGGGCATGTATGTGTTCATTTAAAGAAAGCAAGAGCCCAGCACTAACAAGCACAACCCTGAACCTTGAGCCTTTAGCCTTGGAAAAACTCCTTGACTGTATTGCATACACTTGATATCTGGCCTTTTTGCAGTTATTGAATAGCAGCTGTTTGGCCCGGGCATTACATGTTTTTGGTTGTCTTCCTGGCAGTCAAATAATCCTGGCAATATTACATTTTAATATTCAGCGAGCACAGTTTGGCGGTCATTGTTTCTGGAGCCTGCCTTAATTATCATCCTCATCAGGATTCGTCGGCTTCATCACTCTGCCATCACCACCACAGTAGTGAATTCAAATGAGCTTTGTCTTCACATTTTTTTTTTTTTTTTTAATTCCCATAGACATTTTTCACATTGATATTATTTGTTATTCACCTCTTTTTTTCTCTTTCTTTCTCTGTCTCATTCCATCTTACTGTCAGTGTATCCGTCGTCATTTCTGTCCCAACTTTCTTCCTTTCGATCTATCTCTTCTGTCTTTGTCTTACTCCCCTCTGTTTATCTGCTGGTTTGACGGTGGTGATACTCGCAGTCATTAAGGTTGAGTTGCTGCAGCCTGATCAAACTTTTGCTGAAATGATGAATCCAGTGATGCTTCACTTGAAATGAGTTATTTTTATCATCATTTCTATTGAAACATACCTCTTTTCTTATGCAAATGTTAGTACCACATTGTAGGAATTTATTTACAGCCTTTGATACAGGAGAATTTGTTGTGGAAATATAGCCGGCATTTGAGAGATGGTGGCATGCCAGAGGTCAAGTTCAACATCAACCTAAATGAGTACAACAATTTTGACCTAATGATATTACAACATGGTAACACTTTCAATGAAACCATTTTGCAAGCTACTTTGGGCTGATATTGGAAAGGTATTTAGTTAACAAAATTATTCAGGGAATAGCTATGGACCGCAGGCATCATCTCAACATTTCATTTTGCCATTCCTTCATAATGCCACCTGCAGAAATAAGGGAGCAGAAGAGAACCATTTCAAAACTGATAGTAAATTGCCAATTCATCTCTTTCTCTTCCTCCTGTTATTGTGTTTTGATGGTGTTCCCCCTTCTGGGACACTTAACCAACTTATTCCAGACTATTAGGATAGACAGGCCAGGCCCCATTCATTACAGTCTTCCCATGTTCCCCAAAACCTTTTTGGCATCAAAACGTCTCTTTCCCCTTTGACTTAAAATGGAGCAAAGATTATTCCAGTTCTAAAATGCCTTTGGGAAATCCAGTCCCTTGTCTGTGCAGCCAAATGGCCAGCCTAGCCTTTATAGCTCATTTTATCACCAAGGAAATAGGGGGAACGGAGCCATCAGTCCCATAGCCAGTTAATCACACTGTTGAAATAGGTTGCATTAAGTTAAATAGCGTTTTATAGAAGAGGGAAAAAGAAGATATCACCCTAATATGTTATGCCTGGCTTGCTTTGCTTTCAGTGAATTGAGTGGGCCTATAGAAAGATGAATGGAGTCATGAAGAGGTTAGCAGGAAAATAATCATTCATTCATTTATTTACTTATTTTACATCAGCAAACATGTTTCTGTGCTTTATGGATGTATCATAGATAGATAAATCCTTTTTTTGCTAGTACGCGCAATTGAAAACTCATCATTGTGATTGTCATATTGTTGGTGACAGGTTACATGCATTTGTTTCAAGACAGCAAAGGCTTGAACTTAATGTCAAATGCTATAGGCTTAGTCTTGTATAGATCTTCACCTTAATTGGTTACTGTGTGGTATTTAAAGTGTACCTGATCAATTCGTGGTTGTACTCCTTGTTGCTGACATTAGACAATTATTTATTTACAAGCAGGAGGGCTAGGTAACAAATTGATGCTCTAACCACTACAGGCTTTGTTATAGATTCTCCTCTTGGGCTACTGCATAGTGTTTAGAGCAAACCTGATCGACTCTTCATTGTTATAGATAGTGGATTCATTTCTCTAGTTAATCAGACTAGGTAAGTTGAATGCTCATTTTATTTGGATGTGCCACAGCATTTCGAGTCAGCTTGATCCTCCCATCCTTGCGCCTCCTTGTTGACATGATAGATTCGTACAGCTGGAGGAGCCATATACATTTATATTTAATCTCCTAACTCTCATCATTAATGCATGAGGAGAATGGGACACCCCCCCACCTCCCTGCCTTGGCCCGCAGGGAGAGGGAAAGGGGGGATTAGAGTGGAATTAAGTCTGCGGTGTGAATAGGAGCCACGAGACCGACACAATTATTCACATCCACTTCTTTCTCTCTTTTGCTCCCTCTCTTTCTAACACAAACTACCTTTCCCAGTCCTTGCCCTCTGTCTGTCTAGCATAACCTCCCTCACCCCTCCCAATTAACACACACACACACACACACACACATGGACACGCTATATTTATGAGAACCTTCAACTGAATACATTGACTCCCTAAACTATAACCCTAACCCTAATCCTAATTCAGGCTTCATGTGGAATTGCCTATTTACGAAGTAATGATTGACAAAATTCAGGCTTAATATCGGCCTCTAGGTACTATTACTTCTGATGTTGTTGCTCTGAGTGTCCGACACAGGTCCAACATCATATTTGGCTTTTATTTCAGCAGCCTGATGCTTGACAAGAGCATAAGAGGGTAAAGGTTGGGGAACCATTGAAGCAAACGGTAATATCTGAGGTAGTGTCCTTCCCGACTATTTGTCGGACATAGCAACAGTAACTAAGGAGAGGCGGGAGTTAACAAAAAAGTTGCAAACGGTCAATTTAAATGCACCAGACTATGCATAAACAAAATGACAGAATTACATTAAAATTGGCTGGGCATGCTGGCCACGTGGGATTTTTCCACCACCTGAACTTTGAAACCAAACCAGCAGCATCACAGTTGCATAAACTCCATTTAGGAGACAGAGCCACTGACCCATTCTGGTGGACAGCATTTTCCTAAACCAAGGACTTTTCAGGCACTCAGTGTGGAAGCATGAATGCCAAAGTATGAAGACTGCACATCTGCATGAAAGCCAGTATCGGGCCATAAGATGCTTCCCCTCCGTCATGATGCCCACCATGTCAGATTAGGCTTTCACAGTAACACAGATTTTTGCCATGTCTTGACACAAGGATAGAGGCTGCATCATACATCTGACTCTAACCAAACAACACACATCATCTGTCACAACCTGATGTGGCATTCGAAGGTGATTGTGAAGAAATGAACAATCTGAGAGTGATGTACACACATCATCGTTATCAGAGTTCTATCTTGGATGACAGATTGAAGTGCTTGAACCATGCCACACAACATGGTTTTAAACAGCTTGACCTTTGTTCACAAACTTCGTGTTCAGGTTCAGGTTCATGCTGGAAATTTGTCAACCATGATAAAAGTTTGTCTAAATAAGGCTGAATTTACATGTTCTGACTGCAGCATAATTTGAAACTTGTATATCAGCATTAACCATTGCCTCTAAATGCCTCTGAATCTTGGTTATCATTTGAATTTAGTTACCACCAAACCCAGGTCATAACCCCAAACAGACTAGCCCAAATGCCTTAACAAATATGAGCTCCTGAAGATCTAAAACTGGATTTCAGAGGGACAGGCGAGCACACAAATATCTCCTCACTGCTCCTCACTCTGTCTCGCTGCCTTTATTAAACAAACCCTCTCTCCTTTTTCTCCTCATCTTATTCCACCTGGAGTTTGCCATATCTCAGTCCCTTCATTTCATTAAAGTGTGTGCATGTTTGTCATCCTGAGTCCTGACTGGTTCAGCAGTTGGCCACATCAGTGTCTGTCTTCATGTGGATTTGGGTAAGTGTGTGAAATGGATGCAGGGAGGGAGATTCATTGTCACTGGCCAATAACGGCTCCATCACACAGAAATCAATAACTGTTTACCTGTGTTGGAATTAGTGCTCATTCTTTCTCTCTCCCTCTCTCCTTCTCTCCTTCTCTCTCTCTCTCTCTCTTTCTCTCTCTCTCTCTCTCTCTCTCTCACATGCTCACACACTCTGTCACACACACACTTGAGGCCACACACAAACACTCCATCACACACACACACTCAAATAGAATTGTATCCCAGGTGTTGGCTGCTAACCAAAATTCTCCACTTTTGCTTCATAGTGTTTACCTGTTTGTGTGTGCGTGCGTGTGTGCGTGTGTGTGTGTGCATGTGTGTGTGTTTAATTTAGTCAATAATAACAGTGGTTTATTCCTGTGTTGTCGTGGGTTCAATAGTAAGTGGAACACACAATGCACTGTGCTGCCCTGCCTTCCTAATGGGAAATGGATTTCGCTTAAATACAGAAGGAGTAAAAGTTAATGTCAGACACGTACATGTGTGTGTGTGTGTGTGTGTGTGTGTGTGTGTGTGTGTGTGTATGCATGAAAGAGGGATGCATGTTGGAATGTTACAGAGGTAAACATGGGAAATAGTAGTCTTATTATTATTTTGCTACTTTACTTGTCATTTTGTGCATGCACAAACATTCAAACATGGATGTGTAAATATTACACTATTGCATTAGTATAGCTGTGTGTGTGAACAGACTTTACATTATTCACTCTTACCTCCCTGCAGTCCCATATTGCATAGTTGCCTGTCTGTGTGTGTGTGTTCAGGCACGCATGTGTATGAATCTGTACGGTTAATGTTTCAAAGCGAAATTCAGATATGCAGTCATAAAAACGGTCTAGGATTTCCTTCCTCTCACCACAGTGTGCAGCTCCACTTAGCCCATCTTCACAACATCATAGGTTTGAGTCTTCTCTCATTTCTTGCCTCAGGAAAGAGTTCTTTATGTGCACAAATATTGTTCTCCATCATAGGAATGAATATACAAATTCTAAGGGACATCTTGCTTTGCAGCCTCTTTTTGAACAATGACATTTCAACTGTCTCAACACTATGGCTGTGCAGCAAAATTGATGCAGCTGAGCATCATAGTATATTTTTGCAGTGCTGTATCAATTGTCTAGCTCCTTTGTATTGACATATGTTGTTTATACGCTTAATTTTCACTTAGATGTTATGACATAGATGTTTCAGCATTAAGTAGCGTTATGCTCACTATATTTTAATAAACTAGAATAGGAATTTTGAGTTAAATAGTTTTGAGTCAGTTTGTCACCAGCTTTAACACATAATTTGTTGTATATTTTATTTGTTTACCCCGGTTTTAAGTAGTTGGCTGTATTTAAAGTTCTATTTATACATTTTAAGTCAGTTCTGTAGAGTGCTGGAAATCACATCATGACCTATGTATCATGATATGTATTTTATTGAGATGTCCTTAATACTCAGTCTTACTCAACACTCAAAAATCCTTGGGTAACTTGTCTGCTTGTCTGTATTTATGTTGGATTCACCCCAACAGTGTCACTAAAACGTAGTACTGTCAGTGTGTATGAATTCTTTATCCTTTAATGTGCTGCACAACAAGAACAAGCCAGTCTTTAAACTCCTTGTCCCTGCCCCTCAGTACTATGTTCCCCTGTGTGTTTGTGTGTATGTGGTGGTGGTGGTGGGGGTTGTTAGCCGTTGGGGTTGTACAGTACAGCAGGCCTATTAGAGAGGAGCACATAGGGGGCAGCGCCCCCAGACTTAACGTCTTTAATATTGCATGGTGGCACCAAGGCTCCATGCAGCCCCATCTAGGTTCCAGGCTTCAGTTTGGCTTGGCATGGCTTTGTATGTGCATCTGGTGGTGTGTATAAGCGTGTGTATTTGTGTATGTATGTTTGTTTGGAGCTCTTGGATGTGGCGATGGAGGAGATGTGCTGTAGGTTTGCCCGATGTCGTAGGAGGACATCCTCTCTCACCCTGACTCTACCCCGATCCAAACTGGTAAGACCTGAGAGGGAGCTGTTTGGTTTTGTAGAGTAGAGAAACGCATCAGGACTCGATCATGTGTCCACCTGCCAGGGGACTGAGGAGGCAAACTGGCCACCTAGCTCCATAGATTTCTGTGTCTTTATACTGCTTTAGTCCTGCGTGAGTACTGTGTAGGGTGTCAGTCATTGTAAAAGTCCCCTTTCTTGTGTTTAGTAGACAGTTCTTTCTTGAATGCTATACAGTTGGGCGAATTAGAGTGTTGTAATGGGTGACCAAAAATCAAAGCTGCATTTATGTTTTATTTTATTAGTGTGCTTACTTTGAACTTGGAGCTGAAGGCATGCTGAAGACATATAAATCTCATACTGTTTATACAGAAATTATTAAGAACCTCAAGAAGCAGGTTGAAGCTACATTGTTGTGTTTAGGAGGAAGGCAGCGTGCTGTATGTTTACCCAATGTTTGAAAAAAGGCATCTTCTCTCAGCCTCCTTACCTTGTTCAACTCTGTGGTGACAAGACTTGGAGCAGAACTCGTATATACAGAGCAGACTTGCACTTCTAAGTTTACCTGCCTTGACATGGGAGTATGAGTTTAACGTTCAGTGCAGTATCTTTCATCCTACCAGCAAACAGCACCGGGTGAAAAAGTCATTTGTCTGTATCTGTGCAAGACTGTTTCAGACTTGCACTATTTTTCTTGACTTCCTCCTTCTCTCCTTGTGCGGTTTAGCAGTGTGCTGGAGGCTCCTTTTGTATGTAATTCATGTCACTGCTGTGCACCGGAGGTATTACTGATTCCCCTCTGGGAATCAATCAGGTGTCAATCATCCAACCAACCAAATGTCTTTGTATAACACAGATTTCAAGTTTTTCAGTGAATTTTAACGTTATGAATTGAATACTCATAATTAGGATGCACACAAGTCTAATAGCCATTGAGGATACACAAAGTTTCCACAGTATGTAATACTCAGTTTTGATATACTGTTTCTAAAAAGTGCAATAAAACAGCTTTTCTCTCCAGATCATCTAAAATAACAAGGAATATTAATGATCATGGTAACAACATCTGGCAAAATAGTGAGGGTTATCATTTTAGCCATTTTAGCATCACGTAATGCCTCATTACTAAAACTGGTTCTCTTTTGCTGTGAACAGCAAGTCTGCCACAAAATACATGACTATGCTTTGTTATTGGGCATCCAGCAGGATAGCACCAAGGTTACAGAAGCAAACTTGTGTCCCAAAGCTGTTGGTTTGATCTCACCGGGAAGTTCCTGTTAGGGAAAGTGAATAAGTTATTTGCTTGCACATAGGGGCTACAGCAAACAGGTACAGAGATGGCCCTTGAGCAAGGCAAGTCCTTAGAAAAACTCTTCCCTGGAGAAATAAGTTATAAGAAAAGTAATGGAAAACTGGAGACTGCACAATACTGTAGTTTGAGAGAAGTTATAGTTGTGAGGTTGGTACCCTTGTTCTGTGGAAAGGTGTGATGTGATGGAATTTTAGAAGCTGCTGCTTGACTGACAGTTCTGTCTCATCTTGACTCAGGGGTTATTGTTTGTATGTACCCTTTGTACTTTTTAGCAGTTTGGAAGAGAAGAGAAGAAAAGTGGAAGAGAAACAAAATCACTGCCTTTATCAATACTCAAACTTTGCCAGTTGCAGAGATTGGTTTGGGGAATTTTTGTTTTTTATTTTTTATGTATTTTTAGAGAATAGTAGTCATTCTTTTAAGCTCGTGCTCGTGTGTGCATTTGTTGGTCGAGTGTGTTTGTGCATGTATTGTTGGTGGATGTGGATGTTTAAGTATGTTTTTGAGGGTTTAGTGTGTTTGCATGCATTCGTTCCCCAGTTTTGTATTTGTATATACTGTATGCATACAGCTGACATGACAGGTGTCTACACAGTAGAAAGCCTAGTCTAGGAAAACAGTCACATAGTTTACTGTCACATAGTTTTGCTGAGGTCACTCCAACAATATAAAACCTGCCTTTGTCCCCCAACTATCAAAAATAACATCAACCTGCTGCATGGTATATGATTTACAGTCCTCTGAAGTATCTCATCGAGCTGCCAGCTCCTCACATTGATGATCTAGCAGTACAAAATGTCAAATGGTGCCAAACCAGCTCTGGCTTTCAGGCTGATGAAACGGCTGTGTTTGTGTGTGAGTGGGTGCGTGTGTGCGTGCGCGTGTGTATGTGTGTATCTTTGTTTATATCTGTTGAATTCATCGCTCTCTCTCTCTCTCTCTGCCTCTCTCCCTCTCTCTCTGCTGTTTCCTGTCTGTCTGAACAGCTTCCTGCTGACCTCAATAAGATGCACCTGACAGATCACGCCCACCAGCAGGTGATGCACATGCCTCCCAGCCAATCAGGATGCAGCATCGCAAGCGACTCGGGGAGCAGCAGCCTATCCGATATTTACCAGGTGCATACGTCATTTCCTGCTTCCAGAATTCTGGCTTTTTTTTTTTTGTTTGTTTTTCATTTCTATCTTCAGAAAGCACCAACAACTGTCAAGCTGTTTTGCAAAGTGCTACAGTATGTATTCATTTGGGGATGAATCAGTAATGGAAAATGTCACTTTCAGTGGAAATTTGTCCAAACAAAATACAGCAGCACCTCTTCTTTTGGTTGCTTGAGCACATCACTACTGGAAATCATTCATCATTCAACACTATCATTCAGTATGTGTAAAATATAGTGGACCCAGCCTGTGCAAGTGGTATGATTTTAGGGATTATGTAAATTCCAGACTTAAAAAGTGCCATTATTTTTCTTCAAAAATACACATCACCGTATTTATTCATTCATTCATGTATTCATTCATTCATTTTCACAACCTGGGAAAGTAGGTCACTAGCAGCTGAATCTCTAGTTGGTTATCTCTTGTCTTAAAAATGAGACTCTGGGATGCCCACACCCTTTTACTTTCAATTAGCAAATGGAAGCTTTTGATAAATGAACAATGAAGCTCTTCACTGCCTTGCCTGGGTGAGCTGATGTTAAAAAAAGCCCATCTAATGCAATGAGACAAACCCGCTGCCTGCTCTAGCTCTGCTATTACAATGCAAAGACATCTGCTCAGTGGCAAATGTCGCTTAGTGATGCTGTGTTCCTCCCAGCTCAGTATACTCTTTCTTTCTTTTTCATCTAACTCTCGGCACTTTTATCTGTCTATCTGCCTTGCTGGTCTACCTGTCCTCCCTCCTCCCTCCTTTTAATCCATGGTAGCTTGCTAATTATAGCACATTGGTGAAGTGTCCTGGTGATCAGTCTCCCTCTCTACCTCCTGCAGTGGAGGAAAGGTCACAGGCAGGAACGTAACCTAACCCTTCAAGCTTTGTTTATACCTGTGCTGCAGGTATATGGGTTTTAAAACTGTCAGCCACGATACACTCAGAAACATCAGATCTCATTTGCATGTAATAGTTATTTTGAAGGTACTTCTGCTGTGTTTGATGGTATGTGGCGAAGAGTGACAGGAAAAATGAGTGAGGTTGATGTGCAAAGGGTCATGAGCAGGAATAGAACACATAAAGTCAGAGGTACACTTTGCGTGCCTTAGCGCGTAGAGGAATACTTGTGCCAGTTTTGAATTAAATAGTGAATTAAAAATCCCAGGTTTCCTCCTGGTGACATCAGCATTTGTGTCACGCTTGTCAGCTCACATCCTAGACTGACATTTCCCTCAAGAGCTGCTGTCAACGTGTCGAGGATCATGGCACATTCTGGAACAGCATGGTGTGGTTGGAAGTGAGCATGTTTTTTAAGTCAAGTCTGTCCCGAACATACAAAGGTTAGAAACCTCCAATCCGTCAGACCTTTGGCATTACGAATAGTCTATTACATATCACCTGACAACCCTCACCCTCACCTTATACAATCAATGGAAACATGTCGACCTGGGGAAATTATGACATTGTTTAGTGAATTTTTACTTGGAAATATACTCTTCCGTTGAACTTGTTGCAAGTCACCCTGAATAAAACAGTCAGTTAAATGCCTGGCATGTAATAGTTAAATGCAAATGCAGAGATTGCCTGGCTAACAGCTCTC
This sequence comes from Myripristis murdjan, assembly GCF_902150065.1. Lineage (NCBI taxonomy): Eukaryota > Metazoa > Chordata > Actinopteri > Holocentriformes > Holocentridae > Myripristis > Myripristis murdjan. The sequence goes on along the minus strand of NC_043993.1, from coordinate 7,729,271 downwards.
TCCTCTTGTATGAGCTTTCCCTTTGTGTGACATCTCTGAGCTGTCAATAAGTAGGTATGCCTTGGAATTTAATGTCTCTCATGCATGTAGGTTATTAAAAAAGCTGAGGATCAATAACCCATAAGAGGTACATGATAGGCCTGTCATCTCATCATTTCAGTCCCCTTGTTCTCCCAACCTCCCCTGCTTCAACAGAAAGACAAAACTTAAAGCCCCCCTGGTAATATGTATACCTTTCATCTTTCTTAACAGGATGCTGCAAGATTTAATTCAGATGCAAGGGTCGACTGTTTTGGCATTGTGAGCATTTATCATTGAAACCAGACTGTTTTACTTGCTACAAACTAATGAGTTAGTTACAAGATAATGAGCTGGTATAACGTTGGTTAGTTGCTGATTTTCAGTACATTAAAGTACTTTTTCAGAAACCTTTTTTTCCCTCAGCATGGCAAATCGAGAGTGGGACATAAACAGAGGCTAAGTGCTGGTAGATTTTTTTTTTAACTGTCTTTGGGAAGATGGCATATATTTACCAGCCACCTTGGCGAGCGTCTACGCATTATTTGGAGGACTTACTCTGTTCTCAAAGCCTTGCTAATGCTGCAGTGTTATTGTAGTTTTTCCATTTAACAGCATGGACATGTGGAGGGAATAGATAACACAAGGCAGCACCCAGAGCGCCATTTTGTGGCAAACAAGTCCCATGTGGTTGTTTTGCTGGAGATGGGTGTGATCAGGGACTAGCAATTAGATAAACTAGTTGCTTGGCAAAATGTTACTGCAAGTTGCTCACTAATTTTGGAAATTGTCAGCCGCTGCTGCTGGTATTCAACAAAGTCAGAAAACAGACATCACTTAACTGTTTTAACCACTTTTATCTCTTCCCCTCATCATCCCATCCGCCACTACCTATCCTCCCTCCCTAGCTTGCCTGAGAGCTTTGGCAGATTGATCTAAGCTAGGTCACCTCGGGTCAGATATTTAACACACAGACCTGATCCCTTCATCCTGTGGTTAGATATTTATCACACGGAGCTGATCCCATCAGCTCGCCACTGACCCAGCTCTGTGTTTGTTTACAGCTGTCTTAAAGAATTGACCCCTGCCAGCCTCAGTCTTTAGCTGTCATTGCCTCTGCCTGTTTTTGTGGCCACTCTCTCTCATTTACTCTTGTTTCCCTCCCAACTTGCTCTTTTTTCACTTAAATTTCTCACCTCCTCCCTCCCCTACTCTCTCTGTTTCCCTCCTTTCGTCATATCTCATTTTCCTCCCTTTTCCCTTCCTTTCTTCTTTCACCCAGTCTCGTCTCACCTTCCCCTCTCTCCCAACCCTGTCTAATCTACCCCCACATCATCTTCTTTCTCCTCAGCTTTCCCATGTCCTGTTTTTTTTTTTCTTCCCCTCTTCCTTCCTCTCTCTACTAGGTTGTATTATATTGACCTTACGTGATCCATCCATTTTCACCATAGTGTTTGTATTTGTGGTTTCTGGGCTTCACAGCAAAGATGCTTGCTAGAGTTGATGATCCCAAACCAAATAAATAATGCATATATGAAGTAAACTGAGTACCTAGCTCATTGTCCTTGCAATAAAATGATCTGTAAATACTTTTTATTCAAAACTGATGAACTTAGAAGGCTCATAGACTCCTTACTCCAAACTTCTGTTCCCCCCTCCCTTTATCCCCTTTCTTTACTTCATGACAATTGTGTGAAGTGTGGATCTTCTGGCATCCCAGATCAGTAGGCGGGATCAATGTCCCTCCTCACTAAAGGCTGAATTATGCTTCAGCGTTGGAAGAGTGTACGGGGGTTGTGCGAAGCACGCATTTCCTACGCAGCGCGTGTGTGTCCAACATACCTCTGCGAAACACACTGAGCAATTCTCCTCCCACCAATGTAGACCCTGTGACGTATGGTCGCTGCTCTTGGCAAGAGGACGAGTCGTATAGGTGCGGGTACTTGCGCACCTCCTCGGCCAGGGGCTCTTCCGCGAGATCCAGCATTCTCCAAAGTTTTCAAACACAACCGACGAGTCGAGACACAACAGTTGTTTTAAAAACGGCGCTGTCGGCCGGCACAACAACAGGATGTGATACCGGTTGCAACAAAATGCCGGAAATGATGTACTTCGGCGGACCAATCACAGCTCTTGTGGGGCTGCGGAGGGTCCGCGTAGTTACAATTTTTGGGAGGCGCGCGGCAAGGCTCTGCGGCGGTCGCACAACCCCCGTAAGCTTCGCACAACCTCCGTACGCTCTTCCAACGCGGAAGCATAATTCAGCCTTAAGATGTGTCCTCCTGGATCAAATCTGATCTGAGACCAGGGGACAGCAACTTGCCAGCACCCTTAATGTCTCTTAATGTCTTTTTGAGAAAGTTTGAATCGAATTCTATGGCCACAAGAATTTAACAGCCTCCACAGCAGCCCCTATCTGACAATGTGGTGTCTGGGCTTTCTTGTTATTGTTGTATATCGACTAGGATGCACCAGTGCACTTAAGTCCTCTGCCTTGTTCTTATACCGTTTGCACTTTGCTGGCTTGATCGTTACATGAGACAAATTTCCTCTAAGGATCAATAAATCAGAGTTGGCAGAAGCAACAGCCAAAGAAAAATGTATTTCTTATATAATGTAGATGCTTGTGGTGCATTGCAGAACAACCAGCATACCCCAGAGGAAGACTCCTGTCGAGACATTTGGTGTGATTGTCTTGCATGCCGGCTTTTCAGTAGATATGTTCTATTATTATTGAGCATTACAGCCGTCTCACTGCATTGACTATGATTAGCCTTTCCACTGTTTTTGATTCTGTTATTTCAGACGGAAAGGAGGATGATTCATCACATCATTATAGATCATTCTCATCAGTTTATGTGTTAGTGTCATTTTTTTATTGGTGTTCATGTAATAAAACATTGCCAGAGAAAAGTGCAGTTTGTTTGGGCAAGGAAAAATTCTCTTCTGGTCTATATATTGTCAATCATTTGTTCAGTTTAGATCTACCTTGTGCAGAGCAGAGCTGAGCAGCCAGTGTGTGTAGAGCATTCCCCTGGGACCAGACAGATGGTTTTAAATAGGTTGTTCAACCTAATTCATTAAAACTAGAGTGGACCTGTGCCTGAACTTGGGATGGACTGCTAGCTTAATCCCCTTGCCTTGGAGGGACCTATAAACCTTTTGGCTAGTTCCCAAATCTCCATAGAACCCTGTAGCAAGATTGGATTGTTGGATAGGGAGTTACCCTTGTAGTGTGCAGGGAAAGACATGGACTTCTTTTAAAAAATTTTTGCTTCAGCAGCTACAGTGGCCATTACATGCCAGTTATCAAAAGCACTTAGAGTTTGACTAGAAAAAGTAGTTACCTTTACATACATTTGGCCACTGGTTGAGCAGTGATGATTTGTCACCCCTAGAAGAGCGGAGAGTTACTGCTTTTGAGCCCCAACAGGACCAAGCACTACCAATTATCCTTGAGCAAGGGTATCTAATCCCTATATACATGTGTACCAGCCAGCTCTAGCAATTGGTTGCAATATGCCCTTGCTGTTGTCCTTGTGAAAATAAGCCACACACATACAGTACATTACCTACTGTTCCTTGAATTCCCCCTTTTTGCCCTCCCGCTCATGTTTTCCCACCTCCTCAGTGAAGAAGAAAAATGCTTGAGAGGTTAGTGAATTCTCTTGGCGAGGGTGGCCTCTGTTTACAAAAGTAAACTAAAATAAATTAATAAATAAAACGGAAAAATACACAACGGATGAAATTTGCCAGCCCACAGCACATCAGCTAGATTCTGCCAATTTTAAGGCCTACCTTGAAGAGCCAACAGATGGCCCGCAGTGCTGCCACTACTGCTGGAGAGTTGATCTCTTCACCTCTGGGTTGATGGTTCAATTCCCAACTGAACTGAGAGCCCCCATGCCCCATAGCACCGTACCCTGCCAGCCATCTGGCTGCACTGCACAGGGGAAATAACAGCAAAATATGAATTATTACTGGTGGATTTAAATATTTGCCTGTTTTTCCTCGTCTGTTTGGGAATTAATGCTGGGCGTCTAGCTCAGGGTCACACAGGTGCTTATTCCAAGTTTAGATCTCTTGTTTATTGTGGATGCCTGATCACTGGAAAATCAACATAAAATAACATGGGGGATGAATTGAGCTGTTTCCCACCTTTTAGTTAGAGGGGATATTTTGTGGGTAAAGATTTTCATGATGAACTATGATCCTTCTCACCCTACTTGAAGATGTTTTTTTTTTTCCTTTTTTCTTTAACACTTGATTCTGTTGTTGATAAAGCAGCTTCCTCTTCACATATTAACTTCGAGAAAGAAACAATGACTAACAAATAGAAGTTTGTTTGCTGTGGGTGTTTCAGTTTGCAGCTGAAATTAGAAGGAATATTTAATGGGCAAAGGATATCATGTTCCTTTTTGTTTGTAACCCTGGACACTCAAAGATTGCAGAGACTTTTATCTACATTATAATGATCTGTCTCGACTCCCCTCACATATATTCTCTCTATATTCTCTTTGTTTATGTTGCTTTCCAGTCGTAGAAGCTGAATACTATAGAATTCGTGCTGGAACACTTTTTGAAAGAGCACAGATTTAGGTTACGTCTCAACTTAAATTCAGTTTTCACAGGTTTTTAATGGTTTTAGCAAGTTCCACACCCCCAAAACAAAAGAATCCCAATCTAAACAAGTTATTATATTTTAAGAAAGCCACTAAGAAGCCATTTTTCATACTTCTTGAAAAGCTGATCCCTTCCTCCAAGCTCGAGGTTGTCATTTGAAACCGTGCAGTCACGTCATGCCCTGTTCTTATTTCATATAGACGTCTTCCTTCCTTATATTGTCACCAATCAATGTGCTGTCCTGTCCACTGTCCTTCCTTACAGGCCACAGAGAGTGAGCTGGGCGATGTGGACCTGTCTGGGCTCCCGGAGGCTGCAGTGGACAGTGAGGAGGAGGAAGAGGAAGATGAGGACCTGGAGAGGGCGTCAGACACTCTGCTGGGCCGAGATTTGGTCCGGGAGTGTCTGGAAAAAGAACCGGCTGACCGCAACGACGATGATATTGGTGAGAACTCTGCTCGGCTCTTCTTCTTGTCATCTGCTTGTGTGTCTGAGAGTGAGGGAATGAGTGAGTGTATCTGTGTGCACTGTTCTCTCTCATTCACTTTGGATTTTCTTTCAAATCTGGCAACCTTTCCTTCTTGAAAAAGTTTATTGTTTTTCTTGTCTTCACTGAAATGAATTCAAATGGTCTATCATCAACCAATGAATAACAGTATCACTTTACATTTTGATTGAATTGATTAATTGACCTATAAATGAAGTGGCTCCTTCCATGATTTATGCGTACGTGCATGTGTGCATGTTGTATTCTTTGTTTCCCAGTTCATTTGTTCTCACCTAGTTGCTTCTTTCTCTCTCTCATGGACACTGTCTGTGCAGTCCTTTACAGACACCATCCATCATTCAGTAAACACACGCAGAGAAGATACACACACGCCTCTCCCACTATAAACCCCCCTGCAGTGGTCTCTAAACACAAGTGCCCTTCCAGTTTATTTTTACGTGAGCAATCAGTGAGACGACCTCATTAGTGGGACCCAGTGGGGTCTTGGAGGAGAAGGTGACCACATCAGAGAGCTCAGAGAGTTTGCGATGGGCTGCCATGCTGTGTGCCCACTGGGAGGCTGGCCTTCTCATGGCCTTCTCCTCTGCTGGCTGGTTAGACTGGCAACCCACTGAGAGGAGAGGAGAAAGAAAGAGAGGAGGATGGGAGAAGAGGAAAAGAGTTGAAGTCCAACCCGGGGTCAAATAGCCTAGTATTTATGTGATCGTATAATTTCTAGCTTCAATAATTCATTTTAAATCTTGCAGTTTTGCAAATTTGTGGGCCTAAAATGGCATGGAGAGGTAACTGTTTGAATTGTGCAACTTCAGAATACCCAGAAATTGAAAGATGACTGCAAGAAATTGCTTACTCATCAAAACAGATCCTCTGGTGCTTGCAGAGATAGAGCTGCTGTTTCAGGTTTGCTTAGTTTTACCCCTAAGGTTTAATTTGTTGAGAAAGGTTCATACCACTTACAATATCTTACACCGAATTACTGTAAATAATTTGGGCTGATGGCGTGAAACTACACTGTTTCAGTTATGGAGAATGGGATACCATTCTCAGTTAGAGACACACTTGAGGGTCCTGTCTAGCCTGATAAGCCAGTTTTATTTTTACATGACAATTATGCCTAGTGCAGCGTTAACCTGCTTAGTTTACCAGAAGCATGGCATTTACCATATCAGGACGGTTCAGATGGCGTCAGTGTGCACTAAATCGGTATTCAAAGAATCTAAATTCTGTCTCTTTTATTACAATGTCTTATGCAGCAAACCCTTGTTTCATTATTTTTGGCCCAGCACCTTCCCTTTTTTGGCCTGGATGTGCGTGCACATTTCCAGTTTGTTTATGTAGCACCCCCCCACACACACACCTGGTACTCCAAGCAGGTTAAAACAAATGCTAAGAATGATCTGAAATGACTGTGACTGGTCGATTGAGGTTTGTCAGAGACTAAAGAAGAAAGAGAGTTGGAGGGAGAGAGAAAATCAACAAGGAGTGGGAACAACAGCAGTGGGAACAAAAGGGAGTCATTGAGCCAGACTCTATAGTGTACTGGTTGGAGCCAGGTTGCTTTGTTTTCAGACACAGTGGAGAGAAAAGGGGGCAGAAAAGATTCAGACATGAAGAGAAAGAAAGGAAGAGGGCATGATAGTTCCTCAGAACACATTACCTCTTTACACTTCTCACAGCAATTCTAGATACTTAACCTTTAGAACCGTCTGCCCGTAAGTGCTGATCTAGTCCATAATGGTATCTCCAACAGTAAACAAAAACAACAAAAACAATTGAGATATCATCTGTTGTACTCCATTAGTGTGATTTAACATTCCAGTGTATGTGAAACAGGGAGCAGATCAGTTTGCTTTGCATCTATTTGTATTAGAATTTTTTTGGGTTAGGTTTCTCTTCCCCTACTGACGTATGCATCGTAATCCCTGTTGTCTTATGAGAGCCACATGACTACTATTTTAGTTTTGTTTTCTTTTAACTTCTCACTTTGAACTTTAAGTGACCTCGGGAACTATTCAGTTCAGTATCAGTGAAGAATGAAATAAAATAAAATAAAATAAAAAAGACTTTGTTTATGTTTTTTTTTTTTAAAGGTCATTGTTATTTTTGGTATGTTTCATGTTTGTTTCTTCTCGGTTTCTAAATCCCATCACACTGATACAAATTCTTATTGTGGCGTTGTCTGTCTCATACTTCTGTTTGTCTTTCTTTCATCTCATATTTTTCTGTTAAATTGCTTTTCTCGCTGTTATCCACCCTGGGTCTCACCCTCGCTCCTGTTCTCGTGTGCAAACAGAGCAATTGTTGGAGTTCATGCACCAGCTACCAGCCTTTGCCAACATGACCATGTCGGTGCGGAGGGACCTGTGCAGTGTCATGGTGTTTGAAGTGGTGGAGCAAGCCGGCACAGTCATACTGCACGACAAACAGGAGGTACGGATGGACTAGTCACAGTCAAAACTATGGAATCAAAGACATGTTTATCAGGATGTCTATGGAAAATCATCGGAAAAAGTCCCTAATTTGGGATCCAAGACCTTGGAAAGTTGTCTTAAATGCTGTTCTGAGAAATGTTTACTAAACACAATTAGACTTCATTGCCCCTAAAAATTCATTTCCTGGTTAGCTGTGTTCAGTTGAAAATATATATAATTTTTTTTTTTTTTTTTTTTTTTACATTTTTTCTCTACTTTAAATTGGTCTTACACTAATGACAGACACCACTAAACACATCTTAAATATTCTTCATTTTGGCTTTCCATAACTTGCAAAGTCCCTAGTGTCAGCCCACAAACACACACACTCACACACACACACACACACAACCCACAAATGTGGAGGAGCAGGCAAGTGTGGGTGGATATACAAATGATAAGGACTCACATCAAAATTGAAATAAAATAGAAAATTAAGAAATATGCTCGCAGGCACAAAACCAAAGATGAATGCAAATGCATAGAAGCACACATTAGCGCACTCTCACACACACACACACACACACACACACACACACACAGTGAAACAGAGTACATGCAGGCATGGAGACACTTATTTGTACACGCATCCTGCATCCCCACCCCACGGCGTCTTGCACTCTACCTAAGCTAATCTTACACAAAAGCCTGTATGTGCAAACTCACTGCAGAGTGAAAGGCCAGTCAATCATTTACGCTGCTACACAGCTAATTAATTAAGTTACGTGGCTGGGAAATGGGAACTATGTCATGGCTGTTTGGATACACACGGCAGCATTAGAGCAGACTGTGATAAATGGAGTGAACTGTCAGCCGCAAAGCTGGTGTGGGCTGGAATCTGCATCTCACACACACACACACACACACACACAATGTCTTTGAGTGTCTGTGTGCATGTATATGTGTGAACATTTCTTTTTTTAACAGTGTGAGCCTGTGTGCATATTTGTGTGTGCCCACATGTATAGGTGGTGGTACTATATGCATCATGTGTGTGTTCAGGCTTTTGATAGATGAGTTGAAGGTCAAAGAGAAGCACTCACAACTGAGCACTTCTGTTCTAGGAGAGAGACAGAGAAGCTAAGAGAAATAAACAAGTAGACAAAGAAGATGACAAGAGGGATAGACTGAGAGAGACAGCCAGCAGCTGATAATACTATAAAACAACTGATAATAAGAGAGCAGGCAGTGAGAGATTGACAAATAGAGCACGGCCGGGTGAGACTGAGTGAGAGAATGAAAAAGCATTGAGAGGAAAGTATCAGGTGAAGTTGCAGAGGGAGGCGGCCCTCTGGACTCATTCATTCCCTCTCCATTCAGTCGCAACCGAGATGAATGAGTGTTATATTATGCCTGCTAGTGTTTTCTTTCAAAAGCCATCCCCAAAGACACAATGCCTTCACACTGGCATAGTCATACTTCACCACTCACATTATGCTCACTGTATGCCAAATGTCAGTTCAAAATATATACCTATTCATACAGTTACTCTTCTGAGACAGTATGCAGCGTCTGTCCCCTGGTTGGATAGTTGCCCCTACTTTCAGGTCCTTTTCATAACTTTTGTTCAGTGTATTAGAGCTTATTATATGTTGGAGTGATACACCAAAGTTTTTGAAATGGTCTAAATGGCCGTAATCCGCGTGCACCAAACTGCAGTCAGACCTTAATTCCATGATCCTGATTTTATATGTTTGATCGCATTATCTTTGTATTCCCAAGCCCAAATAGACCAGCTATATGTTTTGTGATTCCCTGATATTATACAATACAAGATTTTGTAGTTTTCATCTCAATAGTAGAACACAGACAGGATGCAATAGTAGCAGTAGATGTTGGCCAAAAAGACACTGTGAAATAGGTGCAGTATGAAATATGTGAGAAGCACTTGACATATGTTTGATGTGGTCTCTGTGCGCTCTATCCGCAGCTGGACCTGTGGTATGTGATCCTGAACGGTGCCGTGGAGATCAGCCACTCAGAGGGAAGAACGGAGACTCTCTGCATGGGAAACAGCTTCGGCATTTCTCCAACACTAGACAAGCAGTTCATGAACGGAGAGGTTCGGACCAAAGGTGACGACTGCCAGGTGAGAAAAACAGCGAAAGAAGTGAAGAGAAAGCACTGGTGATCGTGGCATTACACAGCTAAAGATGTTGGTGAACACTTGCAGCCTTGATGCAGCTGTTCTGATGATCTGATGATGTTTCATTCACACACATTTTACTTAGAAACAGAAATCTTCGCCACCGCTGAACTCAAGGTAAAGCTTGCACGGGAATGGGTTGAAGTGCAAGAGGAAACAAAGTTAAATAGGTCCAGTGAAGAGGCACCACTCTCGCTCACAATATAAATATAATATGCACCATTAAAATCACTGACATTTCAGCCCGCAGAGACTTTCGTCGGTCATTTTTATGGTGAGGAAGCAAGTTGTTGTTTCACTTGACCCACAACTGAAACTCACCACGCTTTACCCGAGCAGTTAGGCATTGATGATTGAAATAAATAATTATAATAACCAGGTTTAATAAGAAAATTCCACATACTTTCTGATAATTTTTGTATCCACGGTTTTTATAATATAGAGATGACTGTTTTATTTTTTTTATTTATTTTTTTTTTTTTTAACATTTTTTGTAAATAGTTTGAAAGCAAGCCTAAATCAGTCTACCCTTGAATTTTAACCTCTTTTTTTAACCTGTTTTTCTTTCATGGTAAAACTTGTTACACTTTAACAAATATTGCATATTGAATCTCATTTTAGTCCTAGTGTTTACTATCATGCAGTGTTTTGTTTTTTGTTTTTGGTTTTGGTTTTTGTTTTTTTGGTTGTGATGGATGACATCTCAACCATTGTCTCATTTGTCTCATGTTGGGTTCCTGGTCAGCGCTCAGGAGGAAGCCGTTTTCGTTGTAGAGGGTGGTGAAATTGAAGAAGTTGCGGTATCAAAAGTGTCTTAGCCTTCTTAGTCTCTAAACTGCCCAGTTCCTCCATTGCATGCATCATTTCCTGTCCGCACACACATAGATGCAGAGCTGGGGCTTCGCAAGGCAAGTGAAGACAGTGATGATTCAGTTAAGGGAAGTGTAACAAGTGGACATGCTGTGGACTAGTAGCTAGGCGGAGAGGCACGTGTTCTTTGCACATTGTGTTCACTGGAACATTATGGAAAATCAGTGTAGCTGTATTGTCAAATAGTAGTCAAAGATGTTTTTGCAAGTTGGTTTGTTGAAATGTACCTGGACCGAAGAAAGACAGATCTGTAGCTAGACAGCCAGTTTAATAATTGGATTTTAATTTGCGTCCAGCCATCCCTCCATGCCTCCCTCGCGCTGCCCTCATGGTTCGGCGTTGCTGCTGTTTGAGTACCCGGCTGTGGTGCAGAGTAGCGTTTTACTGTACTATAAGTTCACCCGCTGTCCCCATGTCGTCCTCGACCAGTTCGTCTGCATCGCCCAGGAGGACTACTGGCGCATCCTCAACCACGTGGAGAAGAACACACACAAGGTGGAGGAGGAGGGGGAGATTGTGATGGTGAAGGAGCACCGCGAGCTGGACCGCAGCGGGACCAGGAAGGGACACATCGTCATCAAGGTGAGATGGAAAGACAGCGGCAAATCATCTTGAACAAAGTGCTCATTAGAGGAATACGAAATTAAAAAAAAAAAATCATGACATGAGCTTGAAAAAATGTGTGCCTTTTTGTTTTTCATCAGTGTATACATTTAGGTATTTTATGCAAAGGTAAGATCAAGTGCTGTTTAATCACTCCATGGCCAGCTCAACCAAAATTTTTACATTACAGAAACATGATAATTCAATGAGTATGAACTGGAGTGTTATAGGAAAAAGTGGGATTGTTGGAAGAACATCAAGCATGACTTGGATTCAAGCTTACAGTGTTGCAGATACTGCATACCTTTGCCTGCTGAGCCACTAATGATTTTAGAGGGGATCAGCTAGGCTGTCGCTCCCCTTTTTAACACGTAAAATTAAATGCTGCTCCTTGTTAACTAGATTTTAAGGAAACAGCAAGAACAAATGAGGGCAGTATGGTTTCTTAGCAGTCAAAAAGACTGTCCTTCAACCAGACAACCTGAGTTCAAGCCTTTTGTAGAACAGTATGAACCATGTTAAAGCATCCTCGAGCAAGACACTAAATCTCTATTAGACCCAAAGGTGCTGTTTTTTATCTGCCTCTGACCTCTGACCTCCCTAGAGTGGAACAAGTGAAAGGAAAATTACCACACAGGGATCAATATAGTAGCACATCATCATTATCACCACAGAATGATGAATTTTCCTTGTTAGATTGGATTGAATCCGCCACTGAGCGAAAGGGAGGCAATTCATGAAGGATTGGGGTTCAAGTACAAGGTCAAGTTAGACTGATGCTTCGCCCAAAGCTTGACTTTTGTTGGTAAATTGGTAAAAATCAAGAAAGAAATCTCCGCATCTTTATCTAGAGGAGTTGGAGGGGAGGGCACACAGGAGGTTTGGTGTTCAAGGTTCGCCTCAAGCTCAGTCACATGGTAGCAAGCTAATGAACATACCTAACCTGACCCGGAGCTTGACTTAACTTAAATAACTCCATTCAGAGATCAAAATTCTCAGTCGATTTTTCATCATTATGTCCTAAATACACTTAAACGCCTCAGATTGATTTGAAAATCACCCCATTATAAATTGAACATGCCCTCACATTTCTTACAAGCGCCAGTGACTTTGCACGGGGCTCTCAGCTGATCGTTCAGAGGCACCGTGAGCACTATTAGTGTTTGCCGGTGCATTTGCTTGTACACTGCATCGCTATACGCTTCAAGGCCGTTTGATCCTCCTCCCGAGCCTCCAGAGGCAGCCAAGTATTGATTGGATAATGGGCCCTGAATGATTCTCCTGGTCTCTGCTCCCAGGAAGCCTGCGGGCTCCAAAACACATCCAGAGGAGATGAGTCAGTTCACAAGTGTTAGCATTTCCGCTTCTGTTTTTGGCTTTGTTCTTCAGTTGTCAGATAAAAATGGATGCCTTTTTAGTTTCTATTCCCTGTCAAATGAGCCGTTTCCTCAGCAACCTCAGCTGTTATGCAGTTGACGATTTCTCAAAACAGAAGTTGTATGTTTTATCTTCCTGAGGCAGAATATCAAGTAGTGCAGTCAGGAAAGGAGTACAGAATTTTGTCTCCTCATTTTCTGTCTAATTAGACTCTACCTGCCCATCCACGTCATTATCGCTTAATTATAACTGAGTGCATTCATAGTTTATGTCTTCCATAAGCAGCATACCTACAGAACTTACTTAACAACCCCGTACACTACTATCTATGCAGCAGTCACATTTCATATATTTTCCATCCAAAACTGCTTTCGCCAACGCATTTTCTAATCACACATCTAGAAATCATAAATTAAGTCCTGTAGAAATGGAATGAGTAAGGATTGGATACCTTATCAACACAAGTGGAGTTTGCATTTGTGAAATATGTGACTTTTGCCCATGACTGTGTGTGTCCGTGCGCGCGTGCGTGTGTGTTGACAAGTAACCGACAGCTCCGTTCAATATCTGCATTTTTCTAGTTTATGTCCTTGTCAGTTTTATGATTAATATGGACATACTGTAATTTATTCGAATCTGTGTATACGTGTGTGAGCACTTGCTTGCATGTATGTATTTTTGCCTGTATGTCCGCCTGTCTGTGTGTATGCTTGTGTGTGTGTGTGCCTATATGTACATCTGCTTGTGTGATTTTGGGTGTCTTAGACATGTGTTTGGGTTTATGTATATTTATTTCAGTGTATGTTTGCGAGCATTTCCCTGTAGTATTAAATTCATGTATGTTTGTTTCTCCCTATCTATGTGTGTGTGTGTGTTTGTTTATCACCCTAGGGAACCCCAGAGCGTCTGATCATGCACCTGGTGGAGGAACCGTCGGTGGTGGACCCCACCTATATCGAGGACTTCCTGCTGACCTACAGGACCTTCTTGTCCAGTCCCATGGAGGTCGGCAAGAAACTACTGGAGTGGTTCAAAGTGGACAGCCTCCGAGACACGGTGAGTGTGTGGGGATGATGGCGTAGCATTGCGTGTGTGGATGTGTGCATGACACATATGACGTTGGTATATGTGTACAAGTTGGGTTTATCTCCCTGCATGTGCCCACGGGTCACGGAATCTTGAAAAGTATGATGCAGTCAGGGAAATAACATTGCATTTAGGAAATTCGTGGGACAAGTCATGGAATATCATGGAATTTTAGTCAAAATCAGAGTGATTTCATTTAACTTGAACAGGACCTCTGAATCTTAACTGTGTTAAAAATTTGGTCAAGGAGAAGAATATTATGTTTACATAGGTTGTGGAACTAAAACATTTTAGGCATGGAAGAAATAAGGGAACCCTGTATGTATGTGTGTGTGTGTGTGTTTGTATGTGTGTGTGTGCGCGCGCTTTTGTTTATACTGCAGTGGTGATGGATGTGAAAGTGTGTGCATGTGTCTCTATGACAGTTCATGTGTATTTTGGATAAGAATTGGACATGAAAGGTCATGCGGGTGAGTGGGCTGGGGCGGGTAAAATGTTAGTGTGTGTGTGTGTGTGCGCGCGCGCGCGTGTGTGTGTGAGCATATAGAGTAGGAGAGCATATGAGTATATACACTGCGGTTAGAGTGTGTGTTTTGCATCCCCACTGGGTTTATGCGGGCAGTTTTACACGCCTGTCCTTGTGCTCCTATTGGCTCATATGTCATTATTTGTGTTTACACGTCTTGGTGGAGATTCATGTGTGTGTCGCTTAGCTGGCGATCAATAAGAGTTCAGCTAGCTCAGCTGTCTTTGAGGCTGGCAGAGATTCATTCAAGCCTGACACTCCCATAGCCCGTAACCGATTTAACCTAAGATTTGTCTTGTGCTGTCAATAGCGTTTATGGTCTTGTCATTTGGCCTCATAATCTTTGGCCCCAGTAAATAGGCTGCAACCTGTAGAGAACAGGCAGGAAGAGGGGGAAGAAAGATATATGTAATGTGAGAGATGGAGAGAGAGAGAGAGAGAGTGGGAAAAGAGATACTGTGTGTTTAAAAAGTGATAGGTTCTGTCAGACATTGATTGATTGACTGCTGTTGTGACCTTTTGCTAACATCTAAACAAATGTTACCTTTAGTATAAATTTGCTGAAGTCCACCCATTGTTTACCAATGTCCTCTGCCTTAAAATAGTCGTTCTATTCATCATCGTCAGATGAATTTTGAGCAACGCCTGGGTAAGACGTTTTACCAGCAGAAAGCAGTGATCTGCTTTCTGCTGGTATGCAGCAGGTCATTATTTAGCCTTCCTGCTGCTCCTCATGCATTACCAGCCTACTGGAAGAGAATTTTCAGAGAAACAAGCCACATGGATCCATAATTGGGATAAATTATGGATTTACGCCATTAAAAAAGTCGCATCACGGCTGATTTCATCATGATATAGTGTATAATCAAGAACCTTACTTAGCACATATGGACAGTGTTAGACGTCATGGTGACAAAGTGCACTCCGGAGAGAATATCTGGTTTTAAATTCCCCTTATTGACAAGCATCCTGCCTGCTGAAGTTTTGTTAAGCAAAACTGTGAATCCCCATCAGCTTATGTCGCTCTGTAGCTCACCTCTGACCTCAACGTGACATGTACTGAAATAGCACAACATCTTTGAAGAAATGGGAAATTCAAATTAAACGTTACAGTGAACTGTATCAAAAGATGTGTGTGATTTGTGTCTACCCTGAATAAATTTCTCATTGTGTCAGGCTTTTGAAGAACTGGGTTGTGAGGAGAAAATGTAAAAAGGAACTGTATCAAAAGCGGTGTATGATTTAATTTGTGTTTCTACTGTGAATAAAGCCTCTCTTTGTGTCTCCAGGTAACGAGAATAGTGTTGCTATGGGTCAACAACCACTTCAACGACTTTGAAGGTGATCCGGCCATGACTCGCTTCCTGGAGGACTTTGAGAAACATCTAGAAGCCACAGTAAGATCAAAGTCCTCAGTCTGTGCTCAGTTTTTATTGCAGTACGTTTTTTCACACTTGCACATGAAACTGTTTGGACCATTACGACACACACATATGAACAGGAAGTCACCGGTTCACCTCTGTGTGGCCTCTTGGAAAGTAATTTTCTGCAAGTATACGTTTTGTTGTTGTTTTTTGTTTCTTTTTGTTTCATTTTTTCCCACAAAGTCTACCACCCCTTTCCAAAACCTCACACCTCTAGTTCATCAGAGCTTTTATTCTCATAGTTAATTAAAATTTTAAGCGAGCCAGTCACCTCAGGTTAACATCATTCATTAAAAGATGTGGTCCGTCCCCTGTCAGGAGAGCAGCTGAGTTTATGTCGTATAAAATTTCAAATGGGATATTTATTATCAGTATTCTTTTCATTTTGTCAATACATATTCATGCCATTTAAAGCAACCAGCCTCTGCATCATTTACTGTATTACAGAAACACATTGCAGTAATGACAGTGGTATAACCATTATCAACATACTTTTTTCTTTTTTTTAAATCAGTAAAGATCTATCTTTAATTAGGGATGACTACATAAAATCCTTTATAAGGTGAGACCTTTAAAGAAAATTGTGTTTGTGAATGCATTGAAGCTTCACTTTTGGGTCTCTTCGACGGATTTGCAGCCGGTCTGTTTGCAAGCGATTGCTATTCAAGTCGATTTTCCTCCCAAAACTACAAAGCACACCTTTGAAAAAAAAATGACTTCCCAGTGCAGCGCTCCTAATGCTCACCCTCTCCTCTTTTGCCCTGCCTGTCAGAAAATGAAGGGCCACTTGCGGCTGTTGAACATAGCGTGTGCAGCCAAGGCCAAGTGGAGGCAGATCACCCTGCAGAAGGCATCCAGGGAGTCGCCTCTCTTCTTCAGCCTGCAGGGCGGCAGTGAGAGGGGCTTTGGCATCTTTGTTGAGTCGGTGGAGGAAGGAAGCAAGGCAGCAGAGGCAGGACTCAAACGGGGAGATCAGGTGGGATGACATGTGACACAGCACTGATATCTGTATAGTTTCACAAATGCCTTCCAAGAATGCTGATAACTTCCATAAAGCATCGATAAAGCACAGGCATGTTTTATTATAGACTGAATTGGCTGCCGTTGATAATAAAATTAAATTTTGTTATAACCAGGTTACCAGTTAGAAACTCAAAACACCTGAAAGGGTGTTTTTTTTTTCCCTTGAAGATGAATGCTAATCGTAGACCTGTCAAAGGAGTACAAATCTTTGACCAGTTTGTGTTGGAGGTGTTAGTTTTTATTGTCACGTGACCTGCCCTGCAGTCTCTAAATCAGCAGTCTTACTTTCAGGCACTAAAGTGAATATGGTTAAACTGAGTCCACAAAATGGGCTTGTTTTAATACTTTGAGATTTCCTCTGGCCAAGATTAAAACTGAACTCTTGGCTCTGTGTTGAAATCCTGTATTAGCAATTTGAAGGCCAAGGCGGCCAATATCCTGCCTTACCCAAAATTTTAATCTACGTCAACTCTTCTGCTTCAAATCTTTAATCCACTTAAACTTAATCATTTCAGTTTGCACACAAGTACAAAGTGAAACAAGAAGCTTTTTCATGAGATCAGAAATGTATGTTGTCTGTTGCTCCACTGTCCAAAAGTGAATGTTCCTTTAGACACAGACAAAAATTGGTGTTGCCTTTCCTGACATCATGTAATTTGTGATAAACTTTCTGGCGATTTTTTTTTTTTTTTTTTTTTTTTTTGACAGATTTGTTATGACTTTTGTCTTGTTTCAGATCATGGAGATCAATGGTCAGAACTTTGAAAACATTTCCTACTCCAAAGCTGTGGACATCCTGAGGAATAACACACACCTCTCCCTCACTGTCAAAACCAACATATTTGGTGAGTGGACTTACAGACTTATACACACATACAGCATCATCAGTGCCATCCTTAGAGATGTCGGATACAGTCAAGTGACTTATCTCATTCCTTCACTGAATGTCTCTAACCATGTTGCAGAAATAAACAGAGACTGAGACAGACACTAACCAGTCCTCTCTCTTTCCTCCCTCCACGGACTGTAGTCTTCAAAGAACTCCTCAGCAGGATTGTTCACGAGAAGAAGAACGGCGGACCTCACATCCCAAAGATTCAGGAGAAGAAGGGCAATCGCTTCTCCATCCCTGACCTGCCAGGAGACATGGAGTTCCCTACGGACCAGAAGAGCACCCGGAAAATGAAGGCCAACACTGTGTCAGGAGGACGCAACAAGATCAGGAAGATGCTGGAGAAGACACGCTTTAGCATCCTGCCACCCAAGCCATTCAGGTAAGACAATTTGAGGAGTTCTGCATTACCTAAACTCCAAAGAAAGGCATTTTGCAGTTTTACAGACACCAAAACTGTTCAAAGTATATTCCAGCATTGCTGCAACAGAAAATATTTGGAAGGGTAACATATTTTAGCATTACTGTGGCAGAAATTTCAGGTATCAGTACACTATATTAAAGAGAGGAGGCATTATTTGGACACTGTGGCGTTGACCCTTGCATGTCATTAGTTTTGGTTTATTGTGATGTTGGAGGTAGTGAAGCTCAGTCTACTTTTGCACTCATTGTAAGTCGCTGTGGGTAAGTGTCAGCTTAATTTCTAAAATGTAAAATGGAACATCATCATCATCATTACCGTCATCGCTGTCGTCCGCAACCGCCCATTGTACTTGCAGCATCTGGAGCCATTGAAAGTAATTGTGCAGACAGAGGCTCACATTCAATATTCCAGCCATAACGTGCTATTACAGACTTGATTTCATTTCATCATTTCATGCTTCCCCGGGCCTCATTAAACTCCATATTGTGTCAGCGCTGGTGAGGGAAGATGCTATTCTGGCCCTGTTAATTACGGAGCTAACTGTCGGTATGGCTCTCACGTACTGTAAACACATGCACAAGACGCACACGTTTGCATGCAAACACTTTCACTGTCTTTCTCTCTCTCTCTCACACACACACACACACACACACACCCAAATGCCCCGCATCTCTGTCTCTGCTCCATCAGTTTCCAGCTCTGCGGTGATTACATCAACCGAGCCACACAGTATGCATGAAAACTGATTGCACTCTGCCTCATAACGCCATGCACTATCACACAGCCATTGAACCGATGCGACGCACAGCTTCCAAAGACCCATCTTGTCGTTCTGTTTATCGACCATACAAGGCCTTTCATGGCGTTTTTATTTCGCCGGTTGGCACCATTCAAGCCCTTCTTTGATTTGACGGAATTGACGACTGATTAAAGGGAACGGAGATGAGAACAGAGATAAGGCGGAGTGATTCAGAACAATCAGGATTCATCAGTGCTTGTTGGAGGATGAAAAATTAAGGGGGGAGGAAAAGGGGGAGAAACATGCTGGTGGGCTAGATGCATGAACAACATCAATGAATTTATTTAACATAGTTGTCTGTGTGTTCTGCATTTGCACGTGCACAGAGGTATAGAGTGCAGTTAAGACATATTTTGAATTAAGTACATTTGAAGCCCTCCTCCCCCACCTCCTTCTCCATCCCCCCTGGGACCGTGCACGTACAGTGTGAGCTCAGTGTCACACTCAAGGACACACTGGCTCTTTCAGGTATCAAATCTGTGACCTGGATATAGGACTGTCTCTTTCACCCACATTTTGAATGCCCCAGCCAATCGCGTACCTGCCTGGCAAGTTAAACAGAGAGAATATAAATGGTGTAAATGTTTGAACTTCACATCTGCCAATATCATCAAGCTGCGGGCATGCAGTCCACCAGCTCCACAATTTTAGACCAAGGCTTTTAAACTGGTTAGAGATGGTTAATTTATAGGCATGGGTTTGTTCAGGTTAAGGTTAAGGTAAGGATTCAGGCTTGCTATAAATCATTTCTTGGCTTCAGGGCCAGTCCAAAATCTAAATCTGCAGGTCTGAAACTGTGCTGATTCTCCACACCTGCAGTTCGATGTGTCTCATCTCTACACTTGTCTGGCTTATGTACACAAACCCCTCTCTGCGTCTTCCCTCTGTTCTTGGCTGACATTGTGCTCCATTTCTGACTAGGACTTTATATGACAAGGACAGTCCAGCAAAGTATTAAAAAAGCACTTTGCAATCGACAACTAATTTTTCTGTCAAAGTAAGATATGTTTGTCTGCGTGTGTGCGTGTGTGTGTGTGTGTTTGTGTGTGTGTGTGTGTGTGTCTGCGTGCCACAGATCCCCTATTGACCACCTCAGTTGATTTACATTCCCCAGATTGGAAAGCAATAGACAGAGCTGTTAGCTTCTAGTTAGTTTGTCTCAAACAGAGGTGGTGGTGATTTAGTGAGATGACATTAACGCAGTAACGTGATGTCCCCTGATGCTACTTCCATTTTTTTTCAACTTGTGTGATTCATTGAAGTGTTAAACCACAGTGCATATCACACTAATTCAGAGCAAGTATCAGTCCATTCCAGCATTCATCTTTTACAACTGTACAAGTACCACATTTTACTGCCTGTTCCTTGCTAATGATGCACTGTCCCTCCACTTCTGAGAGGAACTGTTAAGAAAATTCAGACTTTTTTGAGGATCTAAAGAGGCATATTCCTTGTATGGCAATTAATTAGTTGGAAATTTTTGAAATGTTACTTATTATATGTATTCTCTATTCAGTGAGAAAAAACAAGAGAAAATAGATTACAGCAGCTGTTCCCAAACAAGCAAAGGACACTTGCAGAATAAATACAGACAGTCTTTTAATGGTTGCCACGGTACTGTATGTCGGTGGCATGTAAAAGCCTCTGAAACAGCGTTTAGATCATGTGACATAAAAAAAAAAAAAAAAATCTCACCAATGCAAACATCTTTATTGTAGACGGAACTATTGACATTCTCATCTCTGTAACACAAGCGAGCATGGAGTGAGCAAAGATACCCTTTGATATTTCATATTCATATTTCATATCAACAATGAAAGGCAGAACTAAAGAAAAATTGTTACTTTAACTCATATGAAAATTGATGAGCTCCTCTCATCATCATCATCCACTTTCCAAGGTAAGGCAGAAGGTACAAATGAAGAAGGTGCAAGAGAAGGTAGAATTGCTACAGCTTTGTATTTGTTCTAGTATGTGTGGTCAGACTGCAGTTTACCCGTATGTGACATTTCCAAACAGACAATAGCTGTGTGTAGTGGAAAGTGTAAGTAAGGGAGGAGACTGCTGCAGCAGAGGAAATGTGCACATCCTCTACTGCAGCCAGCGCTGTATTCCTTATGCACATAGTGCTACATGCACTAAATGCGTAAGGATATTGGTTTCTTTGTATTTCTTTTTTATTATTTCAGCCAACTTGTCATTCACCAGCAAACTTTTCCTATTGTATATCCTGTGTGTGTGTGTTAGAGAGAGTGTGTGTAAGAGAGAGAGACACTTTGTCTTTCATGCACAGGCCTTATGTCTTTATGCTTTAGCTATTTGTCTTGCCAAAGCACTTCAGCAGAGCTCTGATCCTTGATTTCTTTTTTTTTTTTTTTCATGCTTTTCAATGTTGTCTTTCTCCCGTCTTTGTCTCCGCTGCTTCAGGGGCCTGTTTGGGTAAGACCTCTTGTGTAACTCCCCATCCTCTGACCATCTGATTCAGCATCCATTGCAGACAAGCACACAGTAGGCAGCCACACAGAGCACTAGCACCACTGACCTTCAGCAACATGGCTAGAGGACTGCACTGGTAGATTTCATGCTAATTCGTTCAACAAACAAGCCCTCTCTCCCTCCTCTTCCGCCTCCTCCACCTCGCTCCCTTTTCCGCAGAGTCAAGGTGCTCGCTTCTCCACTTCTTCACACTCAGACTGTCGACTTAAATGTTTGATTCGCTGCTGTTTTCTGAAGTGGGCCCTACATGATCTGTTATTCAACCAAATTTATTCTACAGGGTTTGATTCGTGCCGTGGAAAATATCAAGGAGCCCTTGATTTGCCACAGTGTTGAATAAAGGAAAAGATTGTCATGAGCTGCAATTGGTTTTAGTCTCTTCACGTGTCAGCACAGTACTGAGCACCTGCTGGCTAATGAAATAAATCACATGAAAACCTATTTACACACAATGTAGTTGCGGAAGCCAGAAAATGATACTTTGTTCATTGTATGCAGAATATGTTGTCTATACTCCTGTTATTATCGCCAAATTAAGCATGGTGCCATAATTTAAACGTGCTGTATGCATGAGACAGATTGCACCACACGTGCAGCCAAGAGGAGTTTTCACTGTCACCTACAATCAGCATCATCAGATATTGTTCCAAATAAGAACATCATTAGCCTTGCGATGCAATCAAGAGCTGGCAGTCTCTGTTCTGGGCTAATTTGAGCCCTGTGTTCTTCTCAATAGAGCTAAATTTCTCTATTATTCTCTATTTAGATTTCTGCTTTTCTTGCTCCTGTTCTTTTTCTCCTCCCTCTCAGTTTTCCAATCTACCCATTTCAGTCTCTCACTCTCTCTTTCTTCCTCTTGTGTTCTGTCTGCCTGTCCATCTTCTTCACTCTTTATTCTCTTTTCATCTCTTGCATCTCTCCTTTCTTTCTCCTCCTCACTGCTGCTGCAGTACATATCGACTGACAACTGGGAGATTACCGAGGCTTTGCTACAGCAGTGATCAGCTGTGTTAGTGGAAGCCCCATGCTATTCCTCTGCACCCCTCACTACATACAGACCGGAGACACACCTCAAGGGAGGCTACAGATTAGCATGCAGGCAGGACATGGCAAACCCTCAGATTCAACAGCTTACTGAGTCCCAATGCATATTGGTTGCTTTAAAGGAGTGTTGTTCTTATTTTAATTTGTACTCTCTTAAAAAAAAAAAAATGCCAAGGAATGACTAAGAGGAGAGACGGGTAGCAACCACCTCTTTGCAACAGGAGGCAACAGGGTTTATGGGGAAATTGGCCTGATGAGAAACAGTGCAAAAAGTAGCCCTTTTATTGCGTGCACCATATTCATTCAGGCAGTATTTGCTAATGTTTCTGAATAAGCAATTTTTGTAACTCGTGGTAGAGTGCTAGATTGGTTGGTTTGCCTCACAGGACAATACACTCAGTGGCAGAAAGCTGAGTGAGTCATAATAAAGTAAGATTTTAAACATCAAGTATAGGCCTCCTTTTCTGTATTTTTAACTTACTGTGGATTGCTGCTGTAATCCCCAGCTTTGCTTCTTTTTTTTTTTTTTCTTTTTTGTCTGGTCTGGAAAAGACTTACAACTCACCCAAAAGAACTCCAAAGTGTACAAAAGTGCTTAAACAATTACCCAAAAGCACAGATTTTTGAAACCTGCAGATCCCCTGTTGGAAAGTGATACATACAAACATTATCAAACCTGCCAAAGCCCATTTTCATCATGAGGGGGAGTGTTATTCATAACTTGTCTTTCAAAGCTACAATATCCAAACTATGAGTCCATGAGGTTGTCTATGGGGAATTGCCATTTCCATCTCCTGCCTCGTTTAGCCCTATACAGAGACCCAGCTAAGCTAATGAGGCCATTAATGCAAAGGTTGATCTTTGCATATCACCAAGTGAGGGAACCAGGTAGGGATGGTGCCTCCCTCTCAGATTTAGTTTACCCTGGAGAGATGGCTCATAGTTTGGTCAAATACTGGGTACACGCACAAAGACTGAGGCCACACAACGCATGAACCTGCAGATAAACACATGAAAACTCGCTGAGCCCAGGAAAATGGCTGCCTGAGCTCAAACGTTACTCATTAGTTTCCAGTTGTTTTCATATCTATTCCCACTGTCCACAAAGCTTGTGTGTGTCCCCGTGTATATGTCAGCTTGTATATGCCAGTCTCTTTGTCCCGTGTCATTCTGTGTATGTGTGTGTGTGCGTGTGTCTGTGTGTGTGGTGCATTTGTGTGCCTGTGTCCGTGAATGCTTGTTATCAGTTAATGCCATTCATGAAACCTTCTCATGGATGAATTT
Source organism: Myripristis murdjan (assembly GCF_902150065.1). Classification (NCBI taxonomy): domain Eukaryota; kingdom Metazoa; phylum Chordata; class Actinopteri; order Holocentriformes; family Holocentridae; genus Myripristis; species Myripristis murdjan. Next base: position 7,705,657 of record NC_043993.1, on the reverse strand, counting down.
CAGCCGTGTCATTGCTGCATATTAAAGGGCAAACTCACTGATATTGGTATTCTGCGTTATCTTTCTGCAAAAGTAGACATTTTGATTAAATCTCCCACCATTTTTTTTTCCTCTCTGTTTTATGAGTTGCAAGTTCACAGGATGAAGGAAAATGCACACCTGCTGGTAGTTGTACTGAAATCTCATAAAACAACAGAAAAACATTTTGGAGAGATTTTTAGAAAATGTCTACCACTGCAAAATAGAAGCATAAACGTTGTTTCAGTGGAACAGATCATGCACCTTGTTTATGACAAAGTAAATCTAATCTCTGGGTTTCTCTCTCTGTCCCTCATAATCTCTCCCTCGTTCCCTTTTCCAACCTTCACACCCCCTTCCTTCCCTCTCATCTTCACCCTCTCCTGCTTCTTCTCCATCTCCCTCTACTCTTCTTGCCTCCCCTCCTTCTTTAACCCCCTCTCCCCTCTTCATCCCGTCACCCCCTCCTGCTAGTGATGGCAGTGTGGGTCAGTCTCAGGACGACAGCATCGTCGGGACCAAGCAGTGCCGTCACAGCGTGGCCATCATGCCCATTCCCGGCAGCCTGTCATCCAGCAGCCCCGATCTGCTGCAGCCGGCCACCAGTGTCCTCGACTTCTCCAACCCTGCAGGTGAGAAAAGAGAGAGAAACGGCGTCGGTGCAGCATTCAGAGATCACGTCAATGTCATTGTCCAGCAGTATGGCCTGGGTTTGGTCTCCTTCTGTCGGTTTGTTTTGTCCATTTGCTGCTATCTCAGACACCTCTGACTGGATTTTCTCTGGGGAGAGATACATTTGGCCAAGCTGTGAGTCAAACGTCTAAACAAAGTGACATGCTTGTCACCATTTGGTCCAGGGAGAATTGTATCTTTCATATAGAGTGACATGTCTGCTGTTTGCTTTTTTTTTCCTACCTGTCTTTGTTTCTTCTCTAGGACTTACATTTGATTTGTTAGTTACATGATTGGTACAGTGATTTAAGGCACATTTTAGACTGGGTGTTTTCAAGCTCTTTCACATTTTGTACCCACAATTTGACTGTCATTAAGCCTGTGACACCCATTTGAGAAGATATTTTGGTTTAACTATAAAATTGTTTAGATGCTATACAATTGTTAAAATAAATACTTACACTTTTTAAAATTTTCTAACAGTTTTCTAGGGAATTAAATTAGAGTGAAATTACCATGTTCCTCATTTCGGTGTGGACCCCCTAGAAATGCCTCATAGACCCCCTGGGATTTCCAGAACCCACTTTGAAAACCACTTTCTCGGATCGCACAATGGAGTTTAAGTGTCTTGCCTGGTTCCCTGAGGAGCACATCACACAGCCAACAGGAGACCTAAATATGTTGGCATGCAGTCTATATGGGGCGCCCACATAGTGGATTATGTAGGGTTTGTACCATATACAGTTAAGGCTAAGCCCTTGTCACAGCAGTCTAGGTTTGATTGTCATCTCCTCTCTCCCAGCCCCGTCTCTCCTGTCTGTCCGCTGTATCCAATAAAGCAGAAGAGCCAAGCACTCGATTCACTTACCAAGAATTTTTCACAAAAGAAAAGAACTAAAAACAATTCAAGAGTGATATGTTTATTTGCACACCAGGAAATATGTGTCAGCTGCGGGTTTGTTAAGGGAAAAGGAAAAAAAAAACATCAACGCAGTCCTTCATGACTCTTAGATCTGAAGGCCTTGGTTGATATCGCTGAGCTATTGAGGTGGCTGAGGCACGCAGACCTACAGCTAATCACACCATTCAGAGCTTCCCTCCCGAAGCTGTAGTGTTTTTGTAACACTTGACCTGAGACCTCGACTTCATGCAAATCATTAAATGGTGACGGCCACTTGTAGAGTGAAGGACTCCGCTGCTTGACGAGCACAGAGAGCCGCTGTGCAGGCGACCCGTGACCCTCAAGCATACTCACATGTAGCAACCATGTGAAACCTGTAGCGTGCACTTGGTTCTCTGTCACACACACACACACATGGGTTCATGAGCACACTGGGGCACGCAGGCGCACACACACTCTCTCACATAATAATGTAATGCAAAATTGCACACTTTTTTAATAAGCTGGTTTTGCTGATAATGGAGTAGTGCACACAGCACTTGTACAAATACAAACTCACACTCAAAACACAGCATTTCCTATTATACAGGTTTCACTTATACTAATGTACACACACACACACACTTTCCCTGGGGTCTTTCCTTTTGAAGTGGTGCAAAGCCGCTGCAGAATTGTGTCCCTCTGACAAGGATTAACCTCCTGGACTATAAGACTTATTTATTCCTTTCTTGTCAGACAAGTTTCTGAGTCCCTAATTATTTAAGCACAGGGCACCCCCAGTGGATTTTGTGTGTGTGTGTGTGTGTGTGTGTGTGTGTGTGTGTATGACTGAAAGAAAGAGTTAATGTGGTCCTGATTTATTCCACTTACCATTTGTCAATCAGCTACACACACATGCACACAACCACACACAACCACACACAGTGTCCTAGGCTGTGGTGCAAAGCAATACATCACACATGCTTGTGCAGGACCACACTACACACACACACACACACACACACACACACACACACACACACACACAGACCACTACACGCACACACTGTGCCACATTAATCATCCACCATTAGCTCAAGTTTCCTTTCGTCTTCCCAGGTCCTCTGTGTGTTCTCCCATTAGCTTTAATAGTGGAGGGGGGGAGAACAGTCTGCTTGGACAAAACCCCCTTTTCCAGATGCTCTGCAGGGCTTGTAATCCCTCCACAGCCCTGCCTATAATTACATTAGCACAGGGATCAGAGGAACCGTGGATACAACACTATCATTTTTCCATTGCCCAGGATTTAAAAGTAGTGCTAAGTATTGGACGATACAGACTACTGATGGCCAGTAAAAGTACTGGATCACTGGTTCTGTGGACAGAGTCCCCATGGGTCAAGACATTTCTGGAATGTAATTGAATTTAGAAATGTCCATTCCAGACAGGCAAAATCTTGGTGAAGTCTTGTGGATATGGCAGAATTTTGTCTCCAAAAAAAAAAAAAAAAAAAAAAAAAAAAAAAAACACAGAAATTAGACATCAGGGGCAGTGGTTTTAAATGTGAGGGGCCGGGAGCCCACAGCGGGTTGTGAGATAATTCTGGGGAAAATGAAATCATGAGAGAAATTCTACTGTGCACAGTTTCTTGTCCTTTTTTCTTCTCTTAATTGTGTTTTATTTTTTTTCCCCTTCTGAAATTCTGACTAGTTTCAGTATATCCACCGCCTCTGATAAACAATCAGATGAAACAACCTAGAGTGAGACAATCATTCTGTTCACCACTCTCTTCTCTTTGTGGAGCCTATCCATGACAGAGACCACAAATAGACATCACTTCATTTTGAGGGAGGTATGAGCCATAAAGGCTCTGCAAAAACCTCTTCACTCGGGCTCAGTGAGCTGAAATGATTGACATATAATTTGATTTTCTCAGAGAATTTTTTGTGGCTTCTTTTGGAAAAAAAAAAAAAAAAAAAAGTAAAATCAGCTTTTGTCGTGTGGAAAAAGAAGCAGAAAATCAAATTTTCTTTGATTTTGATCTGATACACGTGGCTTTTATCACTGGGGAATTGGCTGGCGTATTGGTCGAATATCTGGCACAGTGTTGTTGGTGGTGCATTCCAACTTCAAATCACATCACTGGAGGGAGCAGGAACCGTGCAGTTGTTCTTGGTGGCTCTTTGATGGAGGCCGGCGACCAGGAGGGTTTACTATAGGGGCTGCTTTTTTTTCGTGTCATCTTGTGTGTGCAAAGTCGAGGAGAGGAGTGATGCCTTTGTGTCTGTTCAGAGGTGTGTGTGTGTGTTCGTCACACTCCATATTCGCCTTCTAGATCTCTCATTTCCCTCTGTAATGACTCTGTAAAGCTCCCTTTCTTTCCCTTCACCTTGTACACCTCTGCCCCCCCCCCCCTCTCTCTATTTCTTGTTCTCTCTGTCTGCTGCTCTGATTTTAAACAGATGTTCTCTTGTAGACTTGATGAGTCACACACAGCCCCTCTGGTTTCATATGAACAGATGAAGGCTAAAGCTCTGTATAAACTCCTCTGGTTTTCCCTTCCCTCTCCCTCCTGTCATGATGTTTCCAACCACTGTGTTGTCTTTTTGCCCCCTCCTCTTCTCTCTTTCTGTTTTATTCGCTCACTGTGTTTTCTTCTCTCTCCTCTCTGCTTGCCAAGCCTTGGGACTGTACTGTAAGTATAAATACCTACAATGCTGTTGGTTGTTTGTGTTCTAGTAAATGTATTCCTCCCAAGTGTCCCCTCCCTCATGCCTTTTTTATATTATTTCATTCATGAGCTATCTCCGTCCCTCCATGCCTTATCCCATAAACCGCAGCTTGATTCTGGCTGTGGGTTTGGGCCTCATAGTGTGTTTGTGTCTGTGTTCTTGTACTTGCATCCTTGCGAGAACCATCATGACACATTTTCGATAAGTCCTCTTGTCTTGTCCGTCGGTATTCATTTCTACAAAGGGTTCGTTTCATGTGATGACGTGGGTTAAGGATCAAAGCTGTGGTACTCAGATCTGGTCCTTGAGGTCCAGAGTGCTGCACTTTTTGTTTTAACCGCCTAAACAGCAACTGGTTTAAGCCTAGGATTAGAGTCTTGTGGTGCATT